>NC_086450.1:18592131-18769631 GCF_028390025.1 Pseudophryne corroboree
CCGGCCCGGTCACTTTAACTCCCGAAGATGTATGGATACCTTAGCTCTACGTCCTCTTAGTTTACGCGCCAGCAAACGCCCCGCTCTGTTACCAAGTCTATAGTATTGTTGATTGAGTCGTTGCCAGTTACGATGAACTTCAGATAAAGCAAATGTATTCACCTTGTCTCGGGCAGCAAGGAGTCGCTTAAAGAGGGCTTTATTATCAGGGCTACTTTTATGTGCAGATTCCAGTTGGGCAGCCTCTCTTTCGGCCGAGGCGTGTCTGCTTCTATACTCACGTTTGAGTCTAGCCGCTATTTGGATTGCAGAGCCTCTAACCACGGCTTTCAGAGAACACCAATGGGTGAAAACGGTTGTATCCGTGGGACAATTAGTAGCTAGATATGAGTCTAAAGATTGCTGGATGGCCTGGCGAGCCTCAGGGCGGGCTAAAAGATATGGGCCTAGTCTCCAGGGGCCATGGGGGACCACCCTCTTATCGGCATCCCAAACTACAACAAGTGGCGAGTGATCTGACCAAGACATAGGTAATATGTCCACCTTACTGATAGCTGCTAACGTCCACTTATCCACTAATGCTAAGTCTATTCTAGAGTACGAGCTATGCACGTGGGAAAAGAAAGTGTAATCCCGTTCTGCAGGGTGTTTGGCTCTCCATACATCATACAATGCATACTCAGCTAACAATTGACCAAATTTGCCTGAGGGATCCTGGGTCGGACTGCTGTGAAGAGTTCTGGTTGGACGAGAGAGCGATCCCTATTGGGGTCCAGCACCATGTTGAAGTCTCCAAGGATCAACAGGGCTCCTCTAGTATGCTCCTGAAGAATTCTACAAAAGGTTCTAAGAAATGCTATTTGTTTGGTATTAGGCGCGTAACAAGAGACCAGAGTGGTCTCTACATTATCTAGCCGACCTACTAAGATTAAAAATCTCCCGTCAGGATCTTCATATTTAGAGGACAGAACAAACGGGCAGTGTTGTGCTATAAGGAGAGCCACGCCTGCTTTCTTGGCGGGTCCATTTGCAGTATAGCAAAGGGGGTAATGTGAATTAGTGAAGAGGGGGGGGGGTTTGACTCTGAAAATGGGTCTCCTGTACTGCTACCACATGTGCCTTAAGCTTATGAAAATAATTCAAGGCTACTATTCGTTTTTGGGGACAGTTAAGCCTTTTGGTGTTAATTAGAGATGAGCGGGTTCGGTTCCTCGGAATCCGAACCCGCCCGAACTTCAGCTTTTTTTTACACGGATCCGAGCGACTCGGATCTTCCCGCCTTGCTCGGTTAACCCGAGCGCGCCCGAACGTCATCATGACGCTGTCGGATTCTCGCGAGGCTCGGATTCTATCGCGAGACTCGGATTCTATATAAGGAGCCGCGCGTCGCCGCCATTTTCACACGTGCATTGAGATTGATAGGGAGAGGACGTGGCTGGCGTCCTCTCCATTTAGATTATAAGAGAGAGAGATTTACTGGAGCTTAGTACTAGGAGGAGTACTGTAGAAGTGTAGAGAGTGCAGAGAGTTTACTAGTGAGTGACCACCAGACAGTGCAGTTTATTTAATATATCCGTTCTCTGCCTGAAAAAAGCGATACACACAGTGACTCAGTCACATACCATATCTGTGTGCACTGCTCAGGCTCAGCCCAGTGTGCTGCATCATCTATATATATTATATATCTGTCTGACTGCTCAGCTCACACAGCTTATAATTGTGGGGGAGACTGGGGAGCACTGCAGTGCCAGTTATAGGTTATAGCAGGAGCCAGGAGTACATAATATTATATAGTGAGTGACCACCAGACAGTGCAGTTTATTTAATATATCCGTTCTCTGCCTGAAAAAAGCGATACACACAGTGACTCAGTCACATACCATATCTGTGTGCACTGCTCAGGCTCAGCCCAGTGTGCTGCATCATCTATATATATTATATATCTGTCTGACTGCTCAGCTCACACAGCTTATAATTGTGGGGGAGACTGGGGAGCACTGCAGTGCCAGTTATAGGTTATAGCAGGAGCCAGGAGTACATAATATTATATTAAAATTAAACAGTGCACACTTTTGCTGCAGGAGTGCCACTGCCAGTGTGACTGACCAGTGACCTGACCACACTGACCACCAGTATAGTTAGTAGTATACTTATATTGTGATTGCCTGAAAAAGTTAAACACTCGTCGTGTGACTTCACTTGTGTGTTTTTTTTTTTTTTATTCTATAAAAATAAAACTCATTCTGCTGACAGACAGTGTCCAGCAGGTCCGTCATTATATAATATATAATATATACCTGTCCGGCTGCAGTAGTGATATATATATATTTTTTATATCATTTATCATCCAGTCGCAGCAGACACAGTACGGTAGTTCACGGCTGTGGCTACCTCTGTGTCTGCACTCGGCAGGCAGTCCGTCCATAATTGTATACCACCTAACCGTGGTTTTTTTTTCTTCTTTATACATACATACTACTACGACATCTCTTTATCAACCAGTCTATATTAGCAGCAGACACAGTACAGTACGGTAGTTCACGGCTGTGGCTACCTCTGTGTCTGCACTCGGCAGGCAGTCCGTCCATAATTGTATACCACCTAACCGTGGTTTTTTTTTCTTTCTTCTTTATACATACATAGTTACATAGACATCTCTTTATCAACCAGTCTATATTAGCAGCAGACACAGTACAGTACGGTAGTTCACGGCTGTGGCTACCTCTGTGTCTGCACTCGGCAGGCAGTCCGTCCATTATTGTATACCACCTAACCGTGGTTTTTTTTTCTTTCTTCTTTATACATACATAGTTACATAGACATCTCTTTATCAACCAGTCTATATTAGCAGCAGACACAGTACAGTAAGGTAGTTCACGGCTGTGGCTACCTCTGTGTCTGCACTCGGCAGGCAGTCCGTCCATAATTGTATACCACCTAACCGTGGTTTTTTTTTCTTTCTTCTTTATACATACATAGTTACATAGACATCTCTTTATCAACCAGTCTATATTAGCAGCAGACACAGTACAGTACGGTAGTTCACGGCTGTGGCTACCTCTGTGTCTGCACTCGGCAGGCAGTCCGTCCATAATTGTATACCACCTAACCGTGGTTTTTTTTTCTTTCTTCTTTATACATACATAGTTACATAGACATCTCTTTATCAACCAGTCTATATTAGCAGCAGACACAGTACAGTACGGTAGTTCACGGCTGTGGCTACCTCTGTGTCTGCACTCGGCAGGCAGTCCGTCCATAATTGTATACCACCTAACCGTGGTTTTTTTTTCTTTCTTCTTTATACATACATAGTTACATAGACATCTCTTTATCAACCAGTCTATATTAGCAGCAGACACAGTACAGTACGGTAGTTCACGGCTGTGGCTACCTCTGTGTCTGCACTCGGCAGGCAGTCCATCCATAATTGTATACCACCTAACCGTGGTGTTTTTTTCTTTCTTCTTTATACATACATAGTTACATAGACATCTCTTTATCAACCAGTCTATATTAGCAGCAGACACAGTACAGTACGGTAGTTCACGGCTGTGGCTACCTCTGTGTCTGCACTCGGCAGGCAGTCCATCCATAATTGTATACCACCTAACCGTGGTTTTTTTTTCTTTCTTCTTTATACATACATAGTTACATAGACATCTCTTTATCAACCAGTCTATATTAGCAGCAGACACAGTACAGTACGGTAGTTCACGGCTGTGGCTACCTCTGTGTCTGCACTCGGCAGGCAGTCCGTCCATAATTGTATACCACCTAACCGTGGTTTTTTTTTCTTCTTTATACATACATACTACTACGACATCTCTTTATCAACCAGTCTATATTAGCAGCAGACACAGTACAGTACGGTAGTTCACGGCTGTGGCTACCTCTGTGTCTGCACTCGGCAGGCAGTCCGTCCATAATTGTATACCACCTAACCGTGGTTTTTTTTTCTTTCTTCTTTATACATACATAGTTACATAGACATCTCTTTATCAACCAGTCTATATTAGCAGCAGACACAGTACAGTACGGTAGTTCACGGCTGTGGCTACCTCTGTGTCTGCACTCGGCAGGCAGTCCGTCCATAATTGTATACCACCTAACAGTGGTTTTTTTTTCTTTCTTCTTTATACATACATAGTTACATAGACATCTCTTTATCAACCAGTCTATATTAGCAGCAGACACAGTACAGTACGGCAGTTCACGGCTGTGGCTACCTCTGTGTCTGCACTCGGCAGGCAGTCCGTCCATAATTGTATACCACCTAACCGTGGTTTTTTTTTCTTTCTTCTTTATACATACATAGTTACATAGACATCTCTTTATCAACCAGTCTATATTAGCAGCAGACACAGTACAGTACGGTAGTTCACGGCTGTGGCTACCTCTGTGTCTGCACTCGGCAGGCAGTCCATAATTGTATACTAGTATCCATCTCCATTGTTTACCTGAGGTGCCTTTTAGTTGTGCCTATTAAAATATGGAGAACAAAAATGTTGAGGTTCCAAAATTAGGGAAAGATCAAGATCCACTTCCACCTCGTGCTGAAGCTGCTGCCACTAGTCATGGCCGAGACGATGAAATGCCAGCAACGTCGTCTGCCAAGGCCGATGCCCAATGTCATAGTACAGAGCATGTCAAATCCAAAACACCAAATATCAGAAAAAAAACGACTCCAAAACCTAAAATAAAATTGTCGGAGGAGAAGCGTAAACTTGCCAATATGCCATTTACGACACGGAGTGGCAAGGAACGGCTGAGGCCCTGGCCTATGTTCATGGCTAGTGGTTCAGCTTCACATGAGGATGGAAGCACTCAGCCTCTCGCTAGAAAAATGAAAAGACTCAAGCTGGCAAAAGCAGCACAGCAAAGAACTGTGCATTCTTCGAAATCCCAAATCCAAAAGGAGAGTCCAATTGTGTCGGTTGCGATGCCTGACCTTCCCAACACTGGACGTGAAGAGCATGCGCCTTCCACCATTTGCACGCCCCCTGCAAGTGCTGGAAGGAGCACCCGCAGTCCAGTTCCTGATAGTCAGATTGAAGATGTCAGTGTTGAAGTACACCAGGATGAGGAGGATATGGGTGTTGCTGGCGCTGGGGAGGAAATTGACCAGGAGGATTCTGATGGTGAGGTGGTTTGTTTAAGTCAGGCACCCGGGGAGACACCTGTTGTCCGTGGGAGGAATATGGCCGTTGACATGCCAGGTGAAAATACCAAAAAAATCAGCTCTTCGGTGTGGAGGTATTTCACCAGAAATGCGGACAACAGGTGTCAAGCCGTGTGTTCCCTTTGTCAAGCTGTAATAAGTAGGGGTAAGGACGTTAACCACCTCGGAACATCCTCCCTTATACGTCACCTGCAGCGCATTCATAATAAGTCAGTGACAAGTTCAAAAACTTTGGGTGACAGCGGATGCAGTCCACTGACCAGTAAATCCCTTCCTCTTGTAACCAAGCTCACGCAAACCACCCCACCAACTCCCTCAGTGTCAATTTCCTCCTTCCCCAGGAATGCCAATAGTCCTGCAGGCCATGTCACTGGCAATTCTGACGATTCCTCTCCTGCCTGGGATTCCTCCGATGCATCCTTGCGTGTAACGCCTACTGCTGCTGGCGCTGCTGTTGTTGCTGCTGGGAGTCGATGGTCATCCCAGAGGGGAAGTCGTAAGCCCACTTGTACTACTTCCAGTAAGCAATTGACTGTTCAACAGTCCTTTGCGAGGAAGATGAAATATCACAGCAGTCATCCTGCTGCAAAGCGGATAACTGAGGCCTTGACAACTATGTTGGTGTTAGACGTGCGTCCGGTATCCGCCGTTAGTTCACAGGGAACTAGACAATTTATTGAGGCAGTGTGCCCCCGTTACCAAATACCATCTAGGTTCCACTTCTCTAGGCAGGCGATACCGAGAATGTACACGGACGTCAGAAAAAGACTCACCAGTGTCCTAAAAAATGCAGTTGTACCCAATGTCCACTTAACCACGGACATGTGGACAAGTGGAGCAGGGCAGGGTCAGGACTATATGACTGTGACAGCCCACTGGGTAGATGTATGGACTCCCGCCGCAAGAACAGCAGCGGCGGCACCAGTAGCAGCATCTCGCAAACGCCAACTCTTTCCTAGGCAGGCTACGCTTTGTATCACCGCTTTCCAGAATACGCACACAGCTGAAAACCTCTTACGGCAACTGAGGAAGATCATCGCGGAATGGCTTACCCCAATTGGACTCTCCTGTGGATTTGTGGCATCGGACAAAGCCAGCAATATTGTGTGTAGAGATGAGCGCCTGAAATTTTTCGGGTTTTGTGTTTTGGTTTTGGGTTCGGTTCCGCGGCCGTGTTTTGGGTTCGAACGCGTTTTGGCAAAACCTCACCGAATTTTTTTTGTCGGATTCGGGTGTGTTTTGGATTCGGGTGTTTTTTTCAAAAAACACTAAAAAACAGCTTAAATCATAGAATTTGGGGGTCATTTTGATCCCAAAGTATTATTAACCTCAAAAACCATAATTTACACTCATTTTCAGTCTATTCTGAATACCTCACACCTCACAATATTATTTTTAGTCCTAAAATTTGCACCGAGGTCGCTGTGTGAGTAAGATAAGCGACCCTAGTGGCCGACACAAACACCGGGCCCATCTAGGAGTGGCACTGCAGTGTCACGCAGGATGTCCCTTCCAAAAAACCCTCCCCAAACAGCACATGACGCAAAGAAAAAAAGAGGCGCAATGAGGTAGCTGTGTGAGTAAGATTAGCGACCCTAGTGGCCGACACAAACACCGGGCCCATCTAGGAGTGGCACTGCAGTGTCACGCAGGATGGCCCTTCCAAAAAACCCTCCCCAAACAGCACATGACGCAAAGAAAAAAAGAGGCGCAATGAGGTAGCTGACTGTGTGAGTAAGATTAGCGACCCTAGTGGCCGACACAAATACCGGGCACATCTAGGAGTGGCACTGCAGTGTCACGCAGGATGTCCCTTCCAAAAAACCCTCCCCAAACAGCACATGACGCAAAGAAAAAAAGAGGCGCAATGAGGTAGCTGTGTGAGTAAGATTAGCGACCCTAGTGGCCGACACAAACACCGGGCCCATCTAGGAGTGGCACTGCAGTGTCACGCAGGGTGTCCCTTCCAAAAAACCCACCCCAATCAGCACATGATGCAAAGAAAAAGAAAAGAAAAAAGAGGTGCAAGATGGAATTATCCTTGGGCCCTCCCACCCACCCTTATGTTGTATAAACAAAACAGGACATGCACACTTTAACCAACCCATCATTTCAGTGACAGGGTCTGCCACACGACTGTGACTGATATGACGGGTTGGTTTGGACCCCCCCCAAAAAAGAAGCAATTAATCTCTCCTTGCACAAACTGGCTCTACAGAGGCAAGATGTCCACCTCATCTTCACCCTCCGATATATCACCGTGTACATCCCCCTCCTCACAGATTATCAATTCGTCCCCACTGGAATCCACCATCTCAGCTCCCTGTGTACTTTGTGGAGGCAATTGCTGCTGGTCAATGTCTCCGCGGAGGAATTGATTATAATTCATTTTAATGAACATCATCTTCTCCACATTTTCTGGATGTAACCTTGTACGCCGATTGCTGACAAGGTGAGCGGCGGCACTAAACACTCTTTCGGAGTACACACTTGTGGGAGGGCAACTTAGGTAGAATAAAGCCAGTTTGTGCAAGGGCCTCCAAATTGCCTCTTTTTCCTGCCAGTATAAGTACGGACTGTGTGACGTGCCTACTTGGATGCGGTCACTCATATAATCCTCCACCATTCTATCAATGTTGAGAGAATCATATGCAGTGACAGTAGACGACATGTCCGTAATCGTTGTCAGGTCCTTCAGTCCGGACCAGATGTCAGCATCAGCAGTCGCTCCAGACTGCCCTGCATCACCGCCAGCGGGTGGGCTCGGAATTCTGAGCCTTTTCCTCGCACCCCCAGTTGCGGGAGAATGTGAAGGAGGAGATGTTGACAGGTCGCGTTCCGCTTGACTTGACAATTTTGTCACCAGCAGGTCTTTCAACCCCAGCAGACCTGTGTCTGCCGGAAAGAGAGATCCAAGGTAGGCTTTAAATCTAGGATCGAGCACGGTGGCCAAAATGTAGTGCTCTGATTTCAACAGATTGACCACCCGTGAATCCTTGTTAAGCGAATTAAGGGCTGCATCCACAAGTCCCACATGCCTAGCGGAATCGCTCCGTGTTAGTTCCTCCTTCAATGCCTCCAGCTTCTTCTGCAAAAGCCTGATGAGGGGAATGACCTGACTCAGGCTGGCAGTGTCTGAACTGACTTCACGTGTGGCAAGTTCAAAGGGCATCAGAACCTTGCACAACGTTGAAATCATTCTCCACTGCACTTGAGACAGGTGCATTCCACCTACTATATCGTGCTCAATTGTATAGGCTTGAATGGCCTTTTGCTGCTCCTCCAACCTCTGAAGCATATAGAGGGTTGAATTCCACCTCGTTACCACTTCTTGCTTCAGATGATGGCAGGGCAGGTTCAGTAGTTTTTGGTGGTGCTCCAGTTTTCTGTACGTGGTGCCTGTACGCCGAAAGTGTCCCGCAATTCTTCTGGCCACCGACAGCATCTCTTGCACGGCCCTGTCGTTTTTTAAAAAATTCTGCACCACCAAATTCAAGGTATGTGCAAAACATGGGACGTGCTGGAATTGGCCCAGATTTAATGCACACACAATATTGCTGGCGTTGTCCGATGCCACAAATCCACAGGAGAGTCCAATTGGGGTAAGCCATTCCGCGATGATCTTCCTCAGTTGCCGTAAGAGGTTTTCAGCTGTGTGCGTATTCTGGAAAGCGGTGATACAAAGCGTAGCCTGCCTAGGAAAGAGTTGGCGTTTGCGAGATGCTGCTACTGGTGCCGCCGCTGCTGTTCTTGCGGCGGGAGTCCATACATCTACCCAGTGGGCTGTCACAGTCATATAGTCCTGACCCTGCCCTGCTCCACTTGTCCACATGTCCGTGGTTAAGTGGACATTGGGTACAGCTGCATTTTTTAGGACACTGGTGACTCTTTTTCTGAGGTCTGTGTACATTCTCGGTATCGCCTGCCTAGAGAAATGGAACCTAGATGGTATTTGGTACCGGGGACACAGTACCTCCAACAAGTCTCTAGTTGGCTCTGCAGTAATGATGGATACCGGAACCACGTTTCTCACCACCCAGGATGCCAAGGCCTCAGTTATCCGCTTTGCAGTAGGATGACTGCTGTGATATTTCATCTTCCTCGCAAAGGACTGTTGAACAGTCAATTGCTTACTGGAAGTAGTACAAGTGGGCTTACGACTTCCCCTCTGGGATGACCATCGACTCCCAGCGGCAACAACAGCAGCGCCAGCAGCAGTAGGCGTTACACGCAAGGATGCATCGGAGGAATCCCAGGCAGGAGAGGACTCGTCAGACTTGCCAGTGACATGGCCTGCAGGACTATTGGCATTCCTGGGTAAGGAGGAAATTGACACTGAGGGAGTTGGTGGGGTGGTTTGCGTGAGCTTGGTTACAAGAGGAAGGGATTTACTGGTCAGTGGACTGCTTCCGCTGTCACCCAAAGTTTTTGAACTTGTCACTGACTTATTATGAATGCGCTGCAGGTGACGTATAAGGGAGGATGTTCCGAGGTGGTTAACGTCCTTACCCCTACTTATTACAGCTTGACAAAGGGAACACACGGCTTGACACCTGTTGTCCGCATTTGTGGTGAAATACCTCCACACCGAAGAGCTGATTTTTTTGGTATTTTCACCTGGCATGTCAACGGCCATATTCCTCCCACGGACAACAGGTGTCTCCCCGGGTGCCTGACTTAAACAAACCACCTCACCATCAGAATCCTCCTGGTCAATTTCCTCCCCAGCGCCAGCAACACCCATATCCTCCTCATCCTGGTGTACTTCAACACTGACATCTTCAATCTGACTATCAGGAACTGGACTGCGGGTGCTCCTTCCAGCACTTGCAGGGGGCATGCAAATAGTGGAAGGCGCATGCTCTTCACGTCCAGTGTTGGGAAGGTCAGGCATCGCAAACGACACAATTGGACTCTCCTTGTGGATTTGGGATTTCAAAGAACGCACAGTTCTTTGCGGTGCTTTTGCCAGCTTGAGTCTTTTCAGTTTTCTAGCGAGAGGCTGAGTGCTTCCATCCTCATGTGAAGCTGAACCACTAGCCATGAACATAGGCCAGGGCCTCAGCCGTTCCTTGCCACTCCGTGTGGTAAATGGCATATTGGCAAGTTTACGCTTCTCCTCCGACAATTTTATTTTAGGTTTTGGAGTCCTTTTTTTTCTGATATTTGGTGTTTTGGATTTGACATGCTCTGTACTATGACATTGGGCATCGGCCTTGGCAGACGACGTTGCTGGCATTTCATCGTCTCGGCCATGACTAGTGGCAGCAGCTTCAGCACGAGGTGGAAGTGGATCTTGATCTTTCCCTAATTTTGGAACCTCAACTTTTTTGTTCTCCATATTTTATAGGCAGAACTAAAAGGCACCTCAGGTAAACAATGGAGATGGATGGATTGGATACTAGTATACAATTATGGACGGACTGCCACGGTTAGGTGGTATAAAAAAACCACGGTTAGGTGGTATATATTATAATAATAATACAATTATGGATGGACGGACTGCCTGCCGACTGCCGACACAGAGGTAGCCACAGCCGTGAACTACCGCACTGTACACTGGTTGATAAAGAGATAGTAGTATACTCGTAACAATTAGGATGACACTATGACGGTATAAAGAATGAAAAAAAAACCACGGTTAGGTGGTAGGTATATAATAATAAATAATACAATTCTGGTCGGACGGACTGCCTGCCGTGTGCCGACACAGAGGTAGCCACAGCCGTGAACTACCGCACTGTACACTGGTTGATAAAGAGATAGTAGTATACTCGTAACAATTAGGATGACACTATGACGGTATAAAGAATGAAAAAAAAACCACGGTTAGGTGGTAGGTATATAATAATAAATAATACAATTCTGGTCGGACGGACTGCCTGCCGTGTGCCGACACAGAGGTAGCCACAGCCGTGAACTACCGCACTGTACACTGGTTGATAAAGAGATAGTAGTATACTCGTAACAATTAGGATGACACTATGACGGTATAAAGAATGAAAAAAAAACCACGGTTAGGTGGTAGGTATATAATAATAAATAATACAATTCTGGTCGGACGGACTGCCTGCCGTGTGCCGACACAGAGGTAGCCACAGCCGTGAACTACCGCACTGTACACTGGTTGATAAAGAGATAGTAGTATACTCGTAACAATTAGGATGACACTATGACGGTATAAAGAATGAAAAAAAAAACCACGGTTAGGTGGTAGGTATATAATAATAAATAATACAATTCTGGTCGGACGGACTGCCTGCCGTGTGCCGACACAGAGGTAGCCACAGCCGTGAACTACCGCACTGTACACTGGTTGATAAAGAGATAGTAGTATACTCGTAACAATTAGGATGACACTATGACGGTATAAAGAATGAAAAAAAAACCACGGTTAGGTGGTAGGTATATAATAATAAATAATACAATTCTGGTCGGACGGACTGCCTGCCGTGTGCCGACACAGAGGTAGCCACAGCCGTGAACTACCGCACTGTACACTGGTTGATAAAGAGATAGTAGTATACTCGTAACAATTAGGATGACACTATGACGGTATAAAGAATGAAAAAAAAAACCACGGTTAGGTGGTAGGTATATAATAATAAATAATACAATTCTGGTCGGACGGACTGCCTGCCGTGTGCCGACACAGAGGTAGCCACAGCCGTGAACTACCGCACTGTACACTGGTTGATAAAGAGATAGTAGTATACTCGTAACAATTAGGATGACACTATGACGGTATAAAGAATGAAAAAAAAACCACGGTTAGGTGGTAGGTATATAATAATAAATAATACAATTCTGGTCGGACGGACTGCCTGCCGTGTGCCGACACAGAGGTAGCCACAGCCGTGAACTACCGCACTGTACACTGGTTGATAAAGAGATAGTAGTATACTCGTAACAATTAGGATGACACTATGACGGTATAAAGAATGAAAAAAAAACCACGGTTAGGTGGTAGGTATATAATAATAAATAATACAATTCTGGTCGGACGGACTGCCTGCCGTGTGCCGACACAGAGGTAGCCACAGCCGTGAACTACCGCACTGTACACTGGTTGATAAAGAGATAGTAGTATACTCGTAACAATTAGGATGACACTATGACGGTATAAAGAATGAAAAAAAAACCACGGTTAGGTGGTAGGTATATAATAATAAATAATACAATTCTGGTCGGACGGACTGCCTGCCGTGTGCCGACACAGAGGTAGCCACAGCCGTGAACTACCGCACTGTACACTGGTTGATAAAGAGATAGTAGTATACTCGTAACAATTAGGATGACACTATGACGGTATAAAGAATGAAAAAAAAAACCACGGTTAGGTGGTAGGTATATAATAATAAATAATACAATTCTGGTCGGACGGACTGCCTGCCGTGTGCCGACACAGAGGTAGCCACAGCCGTGAACTACCGCACTGTACACTGGTTGATAAAGAGATAGTAGTATACTCGTAACAATTAGGATGACACTATGACGGTATAAAGAATGAAAAAAAAAACCACGGTTAGGTGGTAGGTATATAATAATAAATAATACAATTCTGGTCGGACGGACTGCCTGCCGTGTGCCGACACAGAGGTAGCCACAGCCGTGAACTACCGCACTGTACACTGGTTGATAAAGAGATAGTAGTATACTCGTAACAATTAGGATGACACTATGACGGTATAAAGAATGAAAAAAAAACCACGGTTAGGTGGTAGGTATATAATAATAAATAATACAATTCTGGTCGGACGGACTGCCTGCCGTGTGCCGACACAGAGGTAGCCACAGCCGTGAACTACCGCACTGTACACTGGTTGATAAAGAGATAGTAGTATACTCGTAACAATTAGGATGACACTATGACGGTATAAAGAATGAAAAAAAAACCACGGTTAGGTGGTAGGTATATAATAATAAATAATACAATTCTGGTCGGACGGACTGCCTGCCGTGTGCCGACACAGAGGTAGCCACAGCCGTGAACTACCGCACTGTACTGTGTCTGCTGCTAATATAGACTGGTTGATATTTAAAGAGATATTAGTAGTATACAACAATACTATACTGGTGGTCAGGCACTGGTCACCACTCCTGCAGCAAAAGTGTGCACTGTTAATTAATATAATTGTACTCCTGGCTCCTGCTAACAACCTGCAGTGCTCCCCAGTCTCCCCCACAATTAATTATAAGCTTTTAATTTATACATTGATGACTGTGCAGCACACTGGGCTGAGCTGAGTGCACACAGACTGAGTCACACTGTGTGACTGACTGTGCTGTGTATCGTTTTTTTTTTCAGGCAGAGAACGGATATAGCAGAGAAAAGTGAACGGATATATTATATTAAATAAAAGTTAACTAGCAACTGCACTGGTCACTGACTGTGGTAAACTAACTCTGTCTGCGACTCTGCACAATCTCTCTCTCTCTATCTAATCTATCTCTATTCTAATGGAGAGGACGCCAGACACGTCCTCTCCCTATCAATCTCAATGCACGAGTGAAAATGGCGGCGACGCGCGGCTCCTTATATAGAATCCGAGTCTCGCGATAGAATCCGAGCCTCGCGAGAATCCGACAGCGTCATGATGACGTTCGGGCGCGCTCGGGTTAACCGAGCAAGGCGGGAAGATCCGAGTCGCTCGGACCCGTGAAAAAAAACATGAAGTTCGGGCGGGTTCGGATTCCGAGGAACCGAACCCGCTCATCTCTAATTGTGTGTGCATTAAATATGGGCAAATTCCAGCACGTCCCATGTTTTGCACATACCTTGAATTTGGTGGTGCAGAATTTTTTAAAAAACGACAGGGGCGTGCAAGAGATGCTGTCGGTGGCCAGAAGAATTGCGGGACACTTTCGGCGTACAGGCACCACGTACAGAAGACTGGAGCACCACCAAAAACTACTGAACCTGCCCTGCCATCATCTGAAGCAAGAAGTGGTAACAAGGTGGAATTCAACCCTCTATATGCTTCAGAGGTTGGAGGAGCAGCAAAAGGCCATTCAAGCCTATACAATTGAGCACGATATAGTAGTTGGAATGCACCTGTCTCAAGCGCAGTGGAGAATGATTTCAACGTTGTGCAAGGTTCTGATGCCCTTTGAACTTGCCACACGTGAAGTCAGTTCAGACACTGCCAGCCTGAGTCAGGTCATTCCCCTCATCAGGCTTTTGCAGAAGAAGCTGGAGACATTGAAGGAGGAGCTAACACGGAGCGATTCCGCTAGGCATGTGGGACTTGTGGATGGAGCCCTTAATTCGCTTAACAAGGATTCACGGGTGGTCAATCTGTTGAAATCAGAGCACTACATTTTGGCCACCGTGCTCGATCCTAGATTTAAAGCCTACCTTGGATCTCTCTTTCCGGCAGACACAAGTCTGCTGGGGTTGAAAGACCTGCTGGTGACAAAATTGTCAAGTCAAGCGGAACGCGACCTGTCAACATCTCCTCCTTCACATTCTCCCGCAACTGGGGGTGCGAGGAAAAGGCTCAGAATTCCGAGCCCACCCGCTGGCGGTGATGCAGGGCAGTCTGGAGCGACTGCTGATGCTGACATCTGGTCCGGACTGAAGGACCTGACAACGATTACGGACATGTCGTCTACTGTCACTGCATATGATTCTCTCAACATTGATAGAATGGTGGAGGATTATATGAGTGACCGCATCCAAGTAGGCACGTCACACAGTCCGTACTTATACTGGCAGGAAAAAGAGGCAATTTGGAGGCCCTTGCACAAACTGGCTTTATTCTACCTAAGTTGCCCTCCCACAAGTGTGTACTCCGAAAGAGTGTTTAGTGCCGCCGCTCACCTTGTCAGCAATCGGCGTACGAGGTTACATCCAGAAAATGTGGAGAAGATGATGTTCATTAAAATGAATTATAATCAATTCCTCCGCGGAGACATTGACCAGCAGCAATTGCCTCCACAAAGTACAGAGGGAGCTGAGATGGTGGATTCCAGTGGGGACGAATTGATAATCTGTGAGGAGGGGGATGTACACGGTGATATATCGGAGGGTGATGATGAGGTGGACATCTTGCCTCTGTAGAGCCAGTTTGTGCAAGGAGAGATTAATTGCTTCTTTTTTTGGGGGGGTCCAAACCAACCCGTCATATCAGTCACAGTCGTGTGGCAGACCCTGTCACTGAAATGATGGGTTGGTTAAAGTGTGCATGTCCTGTTTTGTTTATACAACATAAGGGTGGGTGGGAGGGCCCAAGGACAATTCCATCTTGCACCTCTTTTTTCTTTTCTTTTTCTTTGCATCATGTGCTGATTGGGGAGGGTTTTTTGGAAGGGACATCCTGCGTGACACTGCAGTGCCACTCCTAAATGGGCCCGGTGTTTGTGTCGGCCACTAGGGTCGCTAATCTTACTCACACAGTCAGCTACCTCATTGCGCCTCTTTTTTTCTTTGCGTCATGTGCTGTTTGGGGAGGGTTTTTTGGAAGGGACATCCTGCGTGACACTGCAGTGCCACTCCTAGATGGGCCCGGTGTTTGTGTCGGCCACTAGGGTCGCTAATCTTACTCAAACAGCTACCTCATTGCGCCTCTTTTTTTCTTTGCGTCATGTGCTGTTTGGGGAGGGTTTTTTGGAAGGGACATCCTGCGTGACACTGCAGTGCCACTCCTAGATGGGCCCGGTGTTTGTGTCGGCCACTAGGGTCGCTAATCTTACTCACACAGCTACCTCATTGCGCCTCTTTTTTTCTTTGCGTCATGTGCTGTTTGGGGAGGGTTTTTTGGAAGGGCCATCCTGCGTGACACTGCAGTGCCACTCCTAGATGGGCCCGGTGTTTGTGTCGGCCACTAGGGTCGCTAATCTTACTCACACAGCTACCTCATTGCGCCTCTTTTTTTCTTTGCGTCATGTGCTGTTTGGGGAGGGTTTTTTGGAAGGGACATCCTGCGTGACACTGCAGTGCCACTCCTAGATGGGCCCGGTGTTTGTGTCGGCCACTAGGGTCGCTTATCTTACTCACACAGCGACCTCGGTGCAAATTTTAGGACTAAAAATAATATTGTGAGGTGTGAGGTATTCAGAATAGACTGAAAATGAGTGTAAATTATGGTTTTTGAGGTTAATAATACTTTGGGATCAAAATGACCCCCAAATTCTATGATTTAAGCTGTTTTTTAGTGTTTTTTGAAAAAAACACCCGAATCCAAAACACACCCGAATCCGACAAAAAAAATTCGGTGAGGTTTTGCCAAAACGCGTTCGAACCCAAAACACGGCCGCGGAACCGAACCCAAAACCAAAACACAAAACCCGAAAAATTTCAGGCGCTCATCTCTAGTGTTAATGGAGACTATCTTCACCATATTCAACTACAAGTAGAACCGATGACTCCGATGACCAATATCTGTGTTGAAACCGATATACCTGATGGGAGGGGGGAAACGCATAGGAGAACATGAGGGGAAACATGAAACAAAAAAAACAAAACAAAACTAAATTGATCTCCCATGAGATCACAGCCAGTCGCCATACTGTGGCGACTGTGTAGGCTAAAGGAGGGGTTAGTGGCATAACTCCCACCCACCGCCATTCTATTTTACTATAAACCAAAGAATATAGGAACGTCTTGTTAACATAGGAGCAGATGAATGCACATATGTGCACACGGACCCTTAAGAACAAATAAGGCTGAACAAAAACGGCGGAACATATAAATCTAACATTAGAACATTAGAACCAGTCCAGCGACTCGTACTGCGTGTCAAACTCTTAAACTATCCCAACAGGCCGACATTAATATAAACAGTTATGTCCGGGGAGGCGACAGGCACAGCATCCCAAAAAGGGGGCAACTAATAAAGCAACGTGAGTAATCAGTTACATTTTTCTAAAACATGGACACATCTCCCGCTATACTCAGCGCCTCCCCCGACACACCACGGCCCTCGTAGGGGTGAAGGCAACATTGACCTAACATACCCCTTTATCTGGAGAGTCACTGGAGTCATAACAGTAGGAACATAACCGCTATATAAGGTGTCCGACCCAAAGCAGGCATCCTCACTTCACCGACGACCAGTCCTGCTGAAGTCGCCGGGGGGAGGAGTCCGCAGTGGGTTCTGCAATATTCCACGACTTAAGCAACTTTTCTCCTTCTTCTGCAGTAGAGATAGAGACAGTGGAGCCATCTCGATGAATCAGCAGCTTGGTGGGGAAACCCCAGCGGTATGGGATATCAGCCTTTCTGAGGGCCGCTGTGATCTGATGAAATGATCCCCGTTTGTAGAGGGTGGCTGAAGACAGGTCGCCAAAGAGTTGAAGTCCTTGAAGGGCTGAAGATGTATCCGATGTCGGTCTAGATGCTTTCAGTAAGGCCTCTTTAACATGAAAGTAGTGCATCTTCATTAGGACGTCTATAGGTGCATCGCCTGGGGCCGCTCTGGCCTTCGGTAACCTGTATATACGGTCAATAAGGAAGTCTGCAGATGGAGACTTAGGCAATAAAGCTTTAAAGAGGGCCACCGCGTAATCGTGTAGACTGCTGTGTGACACCGACTCGGGGACTCCGCGTAATTTAAGGTTGCTGCGACGCGATCTGTCCTCCAGATCTGTGATTTTGTCCCGTAAAAGCTTCACCTCCGCTTCTAATGCATCATGAGAGTCCAGTAGGCCGTTGTGGGACCCCACGACTTCTTCCATTTTGGTTTCCAAATGATCCGTGTGGCCACCCAGGTCATCTAATGATTGTTGGCATGCCGTTAACGTGGTACGGAACTCAGCCGCCACCTCCTCCTTAAAGCGGGACAAAAGTAGTTTCATAGTGCCCACAGTGAGGGCCTCACCACCTCCAACCCTATCCAGGGTCGTAGCAGTCGGAGGCTTCTCCAGCGAAGGAGGGGTCTGTGGGGCCGCTCCTTTTGTAGAGGGCCCGGCGACATTAGAGCCAGACATTTTCGGAGAGGATTTGAAAAATGAAAGCTGCTGTGCAGGCTTTGACGGTTTGCTGCGCCTAGTAGGCATGATAAGGCCCAGAAGAAGATAGCTCAACGATTCCAAACACGGAAGATGGAAAGATCTGAAGGCTCCACTTTCTCAAAGACTATCAAGACATCACGTAGATAATGGCAGGGGTAGGAGAAATCTCTTGGTTTACATTGGTATGAGCAGGGTTGACAGGGCTATGAGGCTAGCCATCCTCTCGTAGATGAGGAATTCCCGGCAGCTCCAGGTGCAGACACAGGGGTGAATCCCGCCCACCAGGAAGGATTCTAGCCAGAGGGGGGATGAGACGGTAGGGCTGGGGACCGATTCCCTCCCGTTCGCCCTCACGGTCGTGGTATGCCGGGGGCCCCACCACCGCCAGCCCCGTATCAAACTTCAAATAGTTGGAGGCCGCAGGAGGCTGTGTCGACCTCCAGCACCACCCGGCAAGCCACCCACAGCCGTGGGAGACCACTCAGAGGAGCAGGGGTGCCACAGGACCCCCAAGCGTCTAAAGGGGAACCAGAAGGGGGGGAGGTCTTCGCCGCCTATAGGGGGCAGCTTTCTCTTCAAAATATGGGAAAGCGGCGCTGACGGGTCCCAGATTCACGGGGGGGGCACCCGCAGTAGGAGCCGCCAGGAGCCGCTAAGCTGGGTTCCAGACAGGCAGAGGGCGGGGGGGGGGGGGCACGGCCGACCCAGTGTTCAGACCCCCGCTGCACGAGACGGGCGCCCGGCAAGAGTCCACGGGGAGAGGAGAGAGGAGTGCTGTTGGCTCGTCCGAGCCGTGACCGCAAGACTCACTCACCCGGGGGGCCGCCAGACGTCTCCTCTGCGCTGCGGCTGTGCTTCCTCTCCGTGTGCGGCACCCAAGATGGCCACCGCTCGTGTCACGGAGCGCGCGGCTTGTCCCTGATCCGGACCGGGAGCACCCCCGTCACCCAGCAAGGGGCACTGGGCAGGCTGCAGTGGGGCCCCAGCAGGAGCAGGGTCCAGACGGGCCTCTCAGACGTCCCGGGAGGGCAACCGCACGGCCGGTGGGTATGTGCTTAAATTGAGGCCCCGGCTTCTGAGCAAGGAGTAGGCCGCAATCCGCGGGAGCCAGAAAACCGGCTCCCCGACTCTGCAGCACTACTTCCTCGCTTTCTTACTAGTCCAGTGCAGTAGCCAGAGGATCCAGGGCACAGAATATAATATGGGAATGCTAGTTTTATGTATGTAAACTCTCAGATCCCTGAGAGCTCATATAAAGTGCTGCCTTCTCCTTCAGCCTCCAGGCCATGCCCCCGGGATTACCTGATTTCTGAAGGTTGGCCGCTGTAACTTTGTTTGTAATGTTAGTATGCCATTGTTTTTGTGTCCCTTTGGTTCTATTCTTTGGTCGTGCTTTATGATGTATACCAAATTTATCCCTAAGTATCTTACTTTTCTTAACTGATACTATTTTCTCCTCCCCTTGCCTTACCCTTCTGAGAGTGAGTTCTGTAAGTGTGTGAAATTCCTGATCCTGTTCAAATGGTTCAAGCTGCACATTCAAGTGTTCGATACTTGTCTTTAGCCTGGTTAGTTCTCCAGTGTGAGTGTCTATTAAAAGCTGTATTAGTTGGTGTGAGCAATCATTTAATATCATATTCCACCTGTTGGTGAGGTTGGATCTGGGTTGTGCAGAGCCGGCCCTAACCAATATGATGCCCTAGGCAAGATTTTGACTGGTGCCCCCTAGCACCACCGATGTTTCCGCCTCCGACCCTGTACCCATTTCCCAGCACCATCACCCCCCCCACCCCCCACCCCCACCCATAGCAGTCCTTTTTTTTGTTTTCTTCCCCCCTGTAATTTTAATAAGAACAGTGTGCGCATTCGGCGCTCAGCCCATAAAGGTATGTGTTTTTGCTGGCAAAGGGGCATGGCCACAAAATAGTACCCCCAATTCAACTTATGCCTCACAGTAGTGCAACTTTATTCACAATTTATAATGTGATAGTGTCCCTTATTCACATTACACCACACAGTAGTACCACTTTACCATATATACATTACTCCTCACAGTAGTGCCCCTTTTTCATATTACATCACACTGAATTGCTCCTTATTCACATTACACAACACCATATTGCTCTTTATTCACATTAGACCACACAGTAGTGCCCTTTCTATAAGTTACGCCACACAGTAGAGCACGTTATACACATAATGCCACACATTAATGCCCCTTACACATATGACACACATTATTAATGTCCTTATAAACATAATGCGCCTTACACATTATGCCAACCCTTATTAATACCTTTATACACATAATTTCCCTTACACATATGCTACACATTGTTAATGCCCTTATACACATAATGACACACATAATGTCCCTTACACATATGCCGCACATTATTAGTGCCCTTATACACATAATGACACACATAGTGCCCATTACACATATGTAACACATTATTAATGCCCTTATACACATAATGACACATATAGTCCCTGGCGTGAGTCAACTGGCAGCTCTGCTAACGTCGGGTGCCTATTTTATATGAAAATGCATCTTATTTGCATTGCTATGTGGCTAGGATGCAAAAGCAGCTTCTGCTGATTAAAATGATATGCGGCATGCCTATATACTGTATGCGACTGTGGCTGTATCTGCATACAAAATGCTACACACAGAATATAGGCATGCCGCATATCATTTTAATCAGCAGAAGCTGCTTGTGCCCCTAGGCATACCAGATGCCCTAGGCAATTGCCTAGTTTGCCTATGCCAAAGGCCGGCTCTGGGGTTGTGTAATGCTGGTGCCTTCTTCAATTTCAGACCCTTTGGTATAACTTTATTTGCTTGATACCAGTTCAGTGTTTGCACATCTTACCATAACTTGTTCTCTTTTGTAATCAGTTTCTACAGCTGCGTAAAGTGTTTGAAGAAATCATTGGTGTTATGTGAAACAGTGGGAGTGTCGTCAAATTGTGAGAAAAGTGTATGGGCTCTAAGTTCCCTATCCTGTTGGTTGTCTAGAATACCCATAAGGGTGTCCAGTTAACCTCTTGCAGCAGACTAGGAACAAAAATTGCAGATATACAGAAATGGGTTCTCTGCGCACTGAGGTGTTAATATGAGTCGAGGTGTGCTGCTGGTAATGAGGGGTGACCCACCTCCCCTTAAATGGTAAGTATACAGATGTGGATGAATCCACAGGGAACCAGCGCTCAACCCCTAGTTGTAGTAATAAATTATATGGTTGTAAGTAGTGATGAGCGGGTTCGGTTCCTCGGAATCCGAACCCGCCCGAACTTCACCTTTTTTTTACACGGGTCCGAGCGACTCGGATCCTCCCGCCTTGCTCGGTTAACCCGAGCGCGCCCGAACGTCATCATCCCGCTGTCGGATTCTCGCGAGACTCGGATTCTATATAAGGAGCCGCGCGTCGCCACCATTTTCACACTGGCATTGAGATTGATAGGGAGAGGACGTGGCTGGCGTCCTCTCCGTTGTATTAGAAAAAAAAAAACTGAGTGACTTAGTTTTAATTGTGGGGAGGATTGGGGACGGGGAGCAGCTGTTAGGGAGTACAGTGCAGAGTTTTGAGTTTAATCCGTTGTTTCTCTGCCTGAAAAAAAACGCTCCACCATATCTGTGCTCACTCAGTGTGCTGCACTGCTGCATGATATATCTGTGCTGAGTGCACTGCTCACACTGCCTAATTGTGGGGACTGGGGAGCAGTTATAGCAGGAGTACAGTGCACAGTTTTGCTGACAGTGACCACCAGTCCAGTATACGTTTGTCTGCCTGAAAAACACTGTGGTGTTTTTTTTTTCTTTCTTCATGCTAGTTTGTTTAGCAGTCTGCTGACAGTGTCCACTAGGTCCGTTATACAGTATATTCTTATTATATATATAATTAAGCACTAAGCAGCAGTATGGTAGGCCACGGCTGTACCTACCTCTGTGTCGTCAGTGCACTCGTCGTCCATAAGTATAAGTAATACTATACTATCCATCCATCTACATTGTATACCTGTGGTGTTTTTTTTTTCTTTCTTCATACTAGTTTGTTTAGCAGTCTGCTGACAGTGTCCACCAGGTCCGTTATATAGTATATCATATATATAAGCACTAAGCAGCAGTATGGTAGGCCACGGCTGTACCTACCTCTGTGTCGTCACTCGTCGTCCATAAGTATAAGTAATACTGTACTATCCATCCATCTACATTGTATACCTGTGGTGTTTTTTTTTTTCTTTCTTCATACTAGTTTAGCAGTCTGCTGACACTGTCCACCAGGCCCGTTATACAGTATAATATTATATATATAAGCACTAAGCAGCAGTACGGTAGGCCACGGCTGTACCTACCTCTGTGTCGTCACTCGTCGTCCATAAGTATAAGTAATACTATACTATCCATCCATCTACATTGTATACCTGTGGTGTTTTTTTTTTCTTTCTTCATACTAGTTTAGCAGTCTGCTGACACTGTCCACCAGGTCCGTTATACAGTATAATATCATATATATAAGCACTAAGCAGCAGTACGGTAGGCCACGGCTGTACCTACCTCTGTGTCGTCACTCGTCGTCCATAAGTATAAGTAATACTATACTATCCATCCATCTACATTGTATACCTGTGGTGTTTTTTTTTTCTTTCTTCATACTAATTTAGCAGTCTGCTGACAGTGTCCACCAGGTCCGTTATACAGTATATTATATATATAAGCACTAAGCAGCAGTACGGTAGGCCACGGCTGTACCTACCTCTGTGTCGTCACTCGTCGTCCATAAGTATAAGTAATACTATACTATCCATCCATCTACATTGTATACCTGTGGTGTTTTTTTTCTTCTTCATACTAGTTTAGCAGTCTGCTGACACTGTCCACCAGGTCCGTTATACAGTATAATATCATATATATAAGCACTAAGCAGCAGTACGGTAGGCCACGGCTGTACCTACCTCTGTGTCGTCACTCGTCGTCCATAAGTACAAGTAATACTATACTATCCATCCATCTACATTGTATACCTGTGGTGTTTTTTTTTTCTTTCTTCATACTAGTTTAGCAGTCTGCTGACAGTGTCCACCAGGTCCGTTATACAGTATATCATATATATAAGCACTAAGCAGCAGTACGGTAGGCCACGGCTGTACCTACCTCTGTGTCGTCACTCGTCGTCCATAAGTATAAGTAATACTATACTATCCATCCATCTACATTGTATACCTGTGGTGTTTTTTTTTTCTTTCTTCATACTAGTTTAGCAGTCTGCTGACAGTGTCCACCAGGTCCGTTATACAGTATATCATATATATAAGCACTAAGCAGCAGTACGGTAGGCCACGGCTGTACCTACCTCTGTGTCGTCAGTGCACTCGTCGTCCATAAGTATAAGTAATACTATACTATCCATCCATCTACATTGTATACCTGTGGTGTTTTTTTTTCTTTCTTCATACTAGTTTGTTTAGCAGTCTGCTGACAGTGTCCACCAGGTCCGTTATACAGTATATCATATATATAAGCACTAAGCAGCAGTACGGTAGGCCACGGCTGTACCTACCTCTGTGTCGTCAGTCGTCGTCCATAAGTATAAGTAATACTATACTATCCATCCATCTACATTGTATACCTGTGGTGGCTTTTAGTTGTGCGCAAAATATGGAGAACAAAAATGTGGAGGTTAAAAAAATAGGGAAAGATCAAGATCCACTTCCACCTCGTGCTGAAGCTGCTGCCACTAGTCATGGCCGAGACGATGAAATGCCATCAACGTCGTCTGCCAAGGCCGATGCCCAATGTCATAGTACAGAGCATGTAAAATCCAAAAAGCAAAAGATCAGTAAAAAAATGACCCAAAAATCAAAATTTAAAGCGTCTGAGGAGAAGCGTAAACTTGCCAATATGCCATTTACGACACGGAGTGGCAAGGAACGGCTGAGGCCCTGGCCTATGTTCATGGCTAGTGGTTCAGCTTTACATGAGGATGGAAGCACTCATCCACTCGCTAGAAAAAAGAAAAGACATGCGGCAAAAGCACAGCAAAGAACTGTGCGTTCTTCGAAATCACAAATCCCAAAGGAGAGTCCAATTGTGTCGGTTGCGATGCCTGACCTTCCCAACACTGGACGGGAAGAGCTTGCGCCTTCCACCATTTGCACGCCCCCTGCAAGTGTTGAAAGGAGCACCCGCAGTCCAGTTCCTGATAGTGAAATTGAAGATGTCAGTGTTGAAGTACACCAGGATGAGGATATGTGTGTTGCTTGGGCTGGGGAGGAAATTGACAAGGAGGATTCTGATGGTGAGGTGGTTTGTTTAAGTCAGGCACCCAGGGAGACACCTGTTGTCCGTGGGAGGAATATGCCCATTGACATGCCTGGTGAAAATACCCCAAAAATCAGCTCTTCAGTGTGGAAGTATTTCAACAGAAATGCGGACAACAGGTGTCAAGCCGTGTGTTGCCTTTGTCAAGCTGTAATAAGTAGGGGTAAGGACGTTAACCACCTCGGAACATCCTCCCTTATACGTCACCTGCAGCGCATTCATAATAAGTCAGTGACAAGTTCAAAAACTTTGGGCGACAGCGGAAGCAGTCCACTGACCAGTAAATCCCTTCCTCTTGTAACCAAGCTCGTGCAAACCACACCACCAACTCCCTCAGTGTCAATTTCCTCCTTACCCAGGAAAGCCAATAGTCCTGCAGGCCATGTCACTGTCAAGTGTGACGAGTCCTCTCCTGCCTGGGATTCATCCGATGCATCCTTGAGTGTAATGCCTACTGCTGCTGGCGCTGCTGTTGTTGCTGCTGGGAGTCGATCGTCATCCCAGAGGGGAAGTCGGAAGACCACTTGTACTACTTCCAGTAAGCAATTGACTGTCCAACAGTCCTTTGCGAGGAAGATGAAATATCACAGCAGTCATCCTGCTGCAAAGCGGATAACTGAGGCCTTGACAACTATGTTGGTGTTAGACGTGCGTCCGGTATCCGCCGTTAGTTCACAGGGAACTAGACAATTTATTGAGGCAGTGTGCCCCCGTTACCAAATACCATCTAGGTTCCACTTCTCTAGGCAGGCGATACCGAGAATGTACACGGTCGTCAGAAAAAGACTCACCAGTGTCCTAAAAAATGCAGTTGTACCCAATGTCCACTTAACCACGGACATGTGGACAAGTGGAGCAGGGCAGACTCAGGACTACATGACTGTGACAGCCCACTGGGTAGATGTATTGCCTCCCGCTGCAAGAACAGCAGCGGCGGCACCAGTAGCAGGATCTCGCAAACGCCAACTCGTTCCTAGGCAGGCTACGCTTTGTATCACCGCTTTCCAGAATACGCACACAGCTGAAAACCTCTTACGGCAACTGAGGAAGATCATCGCAGAATGGCTTACCCCAATTGGACTCTCCTGGGGATTTGTGACATCGGACAACGCCAGCAATATTGTGCGCGCATTACATCTGGGCAAATTCCAGCACGTCCCATGTTTTGCACATACCTTGAATTTGGTGGTGCAGAATTTTTTTAAAAACGACAGGGGCGTGCAAGAGATGCTGTCGGTGGCCAGAAGAATTGCGGGACACTTTCGGCGTGCAGGCACCGCGTACAGAAGACTGGAGCACCACCAAAAAAACCTGAACCTGCCCTGCCATCATCTGAAGCAAGAGGTGGTAACGAGGTGGAATTCAACCCTCTATATGCTTCAGAGGATGGAGGAGCAGCAAAAGGCCATTCAAGCCTATACATCTGCCCACAATATAGGCAAAGGAGGTGGAATGCACCTGTCTCAAGCGCAGTGGAGAATGATTTCAACGTTGTGCAAGGTTCTGCTGCCCTTTGAACTTGCCACACGTGAAGTCAGTTCAGACACTGCCAGCCTGAGTCAGGTCATTCCCCTCATCGGGCTTTTGCAGAAGAAGCTGGAGGCATTGAAGGAGGAGCTAAAACAGAGCGATTCTGCTAGGCATGTGGGACTTGTGGATGGAGCCCTTCATTCGCTTAACCAGGATTCACGTGTGGTCAATCTGTTGAAATCAGAGCACTACATTTTGGCCACCGTGCTCGATCCTAGATTTAAAACCTACGTTGGATCTCTCTTTCCGGCAGACACAAGTCTGCAGGGGTTCAAAAACTGCTGGTGAGAAAATTGTCAAGTCAAGCGGAACGCGACCTGTCAACATCTCCTCCTTCACATTCTCCCGCAACTGGGGGTGCGAGGAAAAGGCTACGAATTCCGAGCCCACCCGCTGGCGGTGATGCAGGGCAGTCTGGAGTGACTGCTGATGCTGACATCTGGTCCGGACTGAAGGACCTGCCAACGATTACTGACATGTCGTCTACTGTCACTGCATATGATTCTCTCACCATTGAAAGAATAGTGGAGGATTATATGAGTGACCGCATCCAAGTAGGCACGTCAGACAGTCCGTACGTATACTGGCAGG
This sequence comes from Pseudophryne corroboree, assembly GCF_028390025.1. Classification (NCBI taxonomy): domain Eukaryota; kingdom Metazoa; phylum Chordata; class Amphibia; order Anura; family Myobatrachidae; genus Pseudophryne; species Pseudophryne corroboree. The sequence goes on from NC_086450.1 coordinate 18,618,714, forward strand.
GAAAAGAGGCAATTTGGAGGCCCTTGCACAAACTGGCTTTATTCTACCTAAGTTGCCCTCCCTCCAGTGTGTACTCCGAAAGAGTGTCTAGTGCCGCCGCTCACCTTGTCAGCAATCGGAGTACGAGGTTACTTCCAGAAAATGTGGAGAAGATGATGTTCATTAAAATTAATTATAATCAATTACTCCATGGAGACATTCACCAGCAGCAATTGCCTCCAGAAAGTACACGGGGATCTGAGATGGTGGATTCCAGTGGGGACGAATTAATAATCTGTGAGGAGGGGGATGTACACAGTGAAAGGGGTGATGAATCGGACGATGATGATGAGGTGGACATCTTGCCTCTGTAGAGCCAGTTTGTGCAAGGAGAGATTGATTGCTTCTTTTTTGGTGGGGGCCCAAACCAACCAGTCATTTCAGTCACAGTCGTGTGGCAGACCCTGTCGCTGAAATGATGGGTTGGTTAAAGTGTGCATGTCCTGTTTATACAACATAAGGGTGGGTGGGAGGGCCCAAGGACAATTCCATCTTGCACCTGTTTTTTCTTTCATTTTTCTTTGCATCATGTGCTGTTTGGGGAGTATTTTTTAGAAGGGCCATCCTGCCTGACACTGCAGTGCCACTCCTAGATGGGCCAGGTGTTTGTGTCGGCCACTTGGGTCGCTTATCTTACTCACACAGCTACCTCATTGCGCCTCTTTTTTTTCTTCTTTGCGTCATGTGCTGTTTGGGGAGTATTTTTTGGAAGGGCCATCCTGCCTGACACTGCAGTGCCACTCCTAGATGGGCCAGGTATTTGTGTCGGCCACTTGGGTCGCTTATCTTACTCACACAGCTACCTCATTGCGCCTCTTTTTTTTCTTCTTTGCGTCATGTGCTGTTTGGGGAGTAGTTTTTGGAAGGGCCATCCTGCCTGACACTGCAGTGCCACTCCTAGATGGGCCAGGTGTTTGTGTCGGCCACTTGGGTCGCTTATCTTACTCACACAGCTACCTCATTGCGCCTCTTTTTTTTCTTCTTTGCGTCATGTGCTGTTTGGGGACTAGTTTTTGGAAGGGCCATCCTGCCTGACACTGCAGTGCCACTCCTAGATGGGCCAGGTGTTTGTGTCGGCCACTTGGGTCGCTTATCTTACTCACACAGCTACCTCATTGCGCCTCTTTTTTCTTTGCGTCATGTGCTGTTTGGGGAGTATTTCTTGGAAGGGCCATCCTGCCTGACACTGCAGTGCCACTCCTAGATGGGCCAGGTGTTTGTGTCGGCCACTAGGGTCACTTAGCTTACTCGCACAGCTACCTCATTGCGCCTCTTTTTTTCTTTGCGTCATGTGCTGTTTGGGGAGTATTTTTTGGAAGGGCCATCCTGCCTGACACTGCAGTGCCACTCCTAGATGGGCCAGGTGTTTGTGTCGGCCACTTGTGTCGCTTAGCTTAGCCATCCAGCGACCTCGGTCCAAATTTTAGGACTAAAAATAATATTGTGAGGTGTGAGGTGTTCAGAATAGACTGAAAATGAGTGGAAATTATGGTTATTGAGGTTAATAATACTATGGGATCAAAATGACCCCCAAATTCTATGATTTAAGCTGTTTTTTAGGGTTTTTTGAAAAAAACACCCGAATCCAAAACACACCCGAATCCGACAAAAAAAATTCGGTGAGGTTTTGCCAAAAAGCGTTCGAACCCAAAACACGGCCACGGAACCGAACCCAAAACCAAAACACAAAACCCGAAAAATTTCAGGTGCACATCCCTAGTTGTAAGGTGGTGTTAAAACTAAAAAGCAATAATGAAAAGGCAAGTAATGTACTTAAGTTATTTATTCAAAGGTGCTAAGAAAATGTCTTTCCCAAAAGAGAAAAATCAGTTTAAATATTCAATGGGTGATTAGAGCACGCTCCTGGTTTAAGCTAAATTTATGAAATGCAAGGTTCAATTGAAAGAGCAAATGCTGTAATCTTTGTAAAGTTGCAAACGAAAAAAAGGAAAAAGAAAAAGAAAGAAAAAATGCCTCCAAAAGGTGTACTGAAGTCCCAACAGTTTATAAAGTCTGTACAGACTGCAGCGTCCTGCTGGTCTGTGTTTTGATGTAAAGGATTCTATTGTACAGTGATGAACAGTGGACAGTGGTAGTGTATGCTTTGGTTAGAGTGGAGAATAAAGACCCTGGACTGGCGCTCTTCCTCCTGCAGCGTGTCCCACAGTAGAGCGCCTGATTCAGACACGCTCTGTGGGGCCGCTGGCCTGGGGTGCGCGCCTGTCACGGAGTCGAATTGGACCCGGCCGGAGCTCTCCGAGCGGCTGGCCACGCCTCTCCTCCTCCTACAGGGACTTACCTTTTCCCTTCCCCTCCGCCTTCCACCACACGCTGTCTCTGGCTCCTTCCGTCGCTTAGCAACCGGTTGCTTCCAGAACTCCGGATCACGTGACCGGATGGCTTGCGGAAAAGATTAGCTCCACTGTCCCTCCTTGCAGTGAGCATTCATCCTCAGTCCAATGTAGTTTAACTAGGTAGCTCTAACGCGTTTCCACCTACTAAGGTCTTCCTCTGGGAGTCATTTGTGTGTTTGAGTTACAGGAATTTAAGGTGTCCTGATGGGGTGGGATTCTTTCCCATTGGTCCTCTGATCTGGCTTTGTGATTGGCTCACAGCTTGTCAATCGAAGTTGATTGGAGGATGTTACATATTCACCGTGCTTTAGAGTGTGCACAGTATTATAAAAGGAAGTAATGAAAAAAATGTATCCGTAGTGAAAAGGATATATATAAAAGATGTAATGTAGCAGTTTTCGAAATCATTCTTGCAGGATGGTGTTACTACTGAAATAATGAACCTTCGACTATTTCAGCGCTATATTAAACTGTTGGGACTTCATTACACCTTTTGGTGGCATTTTTTCTTTCTTTTTCTTTTTCCTTTTTTTCGTTTGCAACTTTACAAAGATTACAGCATTTGCTCTTTCAATTGAACCTTGCATTTCATAAATTTAGCTCAAACCAGGAGCGTGCTCTAATCACCCATTGAATATTTAAACTGATTTTTCTCTTTTGGGAAAGACATTTTCTTAGCACCTTTGAATAAATAACTTAGGTACATTACTTGCCTTTTCATTAGTGCTTTTTAGTTTTAACACCACCTTACAACCATATCATTTATTACTAAAACTAGGGGTTGAGCGCTGGTTCCCTGTGGATTCATCCACATCTGTATACTTACCATGTATAATACATGTGCACAGTCTGGAACCTGATCCCTAGAGGAAGGAGTGGGCACTCAGGCAGTGGGGCCTACCGGTGGTTTCCCTGGTACCCCTGTGAGCCAGTCCAACCCTGCGCGTGCCGGGTCTTGCACCTGCCTGTCCACTGCCAACAATGTGTAGTGCATTTAACAAAGGGCACACTCCTGTCCACTGTCAACAATGTACGAGGGGCACACTATACAGGGAACATGTGCACCTGTAGAGATATATTATTGGATAAAGATTTTATTACAATAAATCAGGCGCTCCACAGTAAGTTTACAAGGAGAGAAGTTTATTTTAAAATAGTCCCACACTCTGCCCACTTTTAATGGGCTGTTTTCACCTCCCCTCCATGAGGGGGAACAGTCAGTCTTCCTGACTCTCCTCTGTGAAGAGTAAACAGTGTGTAAATTCATGAGTTTTACATCTACAGTCTAACCTATTTATTAAAGTAATGAATGCATTACGCTGTGCCATTACCACAGCCTGGTATTACAGATAAGGAATGTGGTTAATTTACCGGCTATCAGGCTCTGTGACCGGATTTGGGACAGGAAGGCTCTGTGACAGGATTTGTGACAGGAAGGCACTGTGACAAGATTTGTGACAGGAAGGCACTGTGACCGGATTTGGGACAGGAAGGCTCTGTGACCAGATTTGGGACAGGAAGGCTCTGTGACAGGATTTGGGACAGGAAGGCACTGTGACCGGATTTGGGACAGGAAGGCTCAGTGACAGGATTTGTGACAGGAAGGCACTGTGACAAGATTTGTGACAGGAAGGCACTGTGACAGGATTTGGGACAGGAAGGCTCTGTGACCGGATTTGTGACAGGAAGGCACTGTGACAGGATTTTGGGACAGGAAGGCACTGTGACAGGATTAGCGACAGGAAGGCACTGTGACAGGATTAGGGACAGGAAGGCAGTGTGACAGGATTTGGGACAGGAAGTCTCTGTGACAGGATTTGGGACAGGAAGGCTCTGTGACAGGATTTGGGACAGGAAGGCACTGTGACAGGATTTGGGACAGGAAGTCTCTGTGACAGGATTTGGGACAGGAAGGCTCTGTGACAGGATTTGGGACAGGAAGGCTCTGTGACAGGATTTGGGACAGGAAGGCTCTGTGACAGGATTTGGGACAGGAAGGCAGTGTGACAGGATTTGGGACAGGAAGGCCCTGTGACAGGATTAGGGACAGGAAGGCACTGTGACAAGATTTGGGACAGGAGGCTCTGTGACAAGATTTGGGACAGGAAGGTACAGTGACAGGATTTGGGACAGGAGTGCACTGTGACAGGATTTTGGTCATGAAGGTTCGTGACGGCATTTGGGAGGACAGTGACTGCATTTGGTACAGGATAGCACTGTGACCGGATTTGGGACAGGAAGGCACTGTGACAGGATTTGTGACAGGAAGGCACTGTCACAAGATTTGTGACAGGAAGGCACTGTGACAGGATTTGGGACAGGAAGGCTCTGTGACCAGATTTGGGACAGGAAGGCACTGTGACAGTATTTTGGGACAGGAAGGCACTGTGACAGGATTAGGGACAGGAAGGCACTGTGACAGGATTTGGGACAGGAAGTCTCTGTGACAGGATTTGGGACAGGAAGGCCCTGTGACAGGATTTGGGACAGGAAGGCACTGTGACAGGATTTGGGACAGGAAGGCTCTGTGACAGGATTTGGGACAGGAAGGCTCTGTGACAGGATTTGGGACAAGAAGGCACTGTGACAGGATTTGGGACAGGAAGACACTGTGACAGGATTTGGGACAGGAAGACACTGTGACAGGATTTGGGACAGGAAGGCTCTGTGACAGGATTTGGGACAGGAAGGCTCTGTGACAGGATTTGGGACAGGAAGGCTCTGACAGGATTTGGGACAGGAAGGCAGTGTGACAGGATTAAGGGCCTAATTCAGATCTGATCAAAGTAGCAAATTTGTTAGCTAATGAGCAAAACAATGGAGGTCATTCCAACCCGATCGCTCACTGCAGTTTGTTGCAACGCAGCGATCGGAACGGAACTGCGCATGCGCCAGCACACTGCGGCGCCAGCGCATGGCAGCCGTCGTTGGGTGGGAGGGGGCAGGATGGCGGCGTTAAGCCGCCGTTTAGCGGGAGCGGTCTGGCCAACGCAGGCGTGGCCGGATCGTTGGGGGGGGGCGGGATGCTCGGCTGCGTTACGTCACACGCAGCCGCTGCGGCCCGGGGAGCGACGAGTAGCTCCCGGCCAGCACTCTAAAGCTGCGCTGGTCGGGAGCTACTCTTGAAGTGTAAAGGCATCGCCGCTGTGCGATTCCTTTGCACTTCTGCGGGGAGGGCCGGCACTGACATGTGGGGCGGACTAGCCCTGTGCTGGGCGTTCCCCCGCATGTCAGTGTGAATGATTGTATCTGTGCTAAATTTAGCACAGCTATGATCAACTTGGAATGACCCCAAATGTGCACTGCAGGTGGGGCAGATGTAACATTTGCAGAGAGAGTTAGATTTGGGTGGGGTGTATTCAAACTGAAATCTAAATTGCAGTGTAAAAATAGTAGAGATGAGCGGGTTCGGTTTCTCTGAATCCGAACCCGCACGAACTTCATGTTTTTTTCACGGGTCCGAGCAGACTCGGATCCTCCCGCCTTGCTCGGTTAACCCGAGCGCGCCCGAACGTCATCATGACGCTGTCGGATTCTCGCGAGACTCGGATTCTATATAAGGAGCCGCGCGTCGCCGCCATTTTCACACGTGCATTGAGATTGATAGGGAGAGGACGTGGCTGGCGTCCTCTCCATTTAGATTAGGGTTGAGAGAGAGAGAGAGAGATTGACCTGAGGCTGTGATACTGTAGAAGAGAGTGCAGAGTTTAGTGACTGACGACCACAGTGACCACCAGACAGTGCAGTTGTTTGTTTTATTTAATATATCCGTTCTCTGCCTGAAAAAAACGATACACACAGTGACTCAGTCACATACCATATCTGTGTGCACTGCTCAGCCCAGTGTGCTGCATCAATGTATATATATATCTGACTGTGCTCAGCTCACACAGCTTATAATTGTGGGGGAGACTGGGGAGCACTGCAGTGCCAGTTATAGGTTATAGCAGGAGCCAGGAGTACATAATATTATATTAAAATTAAACAGTGCACACTTTTGCTGCAGGAGTGCCACTGCCAGTGTGACTAGTGACCAGTGACCTGACCACCAGTATATATAATATTAGTAGTATACTATCTCTTTATCAACCAGTCTATATTAGCAGCAGACACAGTACAGTGCGGTAGTTCACGGCTGTGGCTACCTCTGTGTAGGCACTCGGCAGCCCGTCCATAATTGTATATACCACCTAACCGTGTTTTTTTTTTCTTTCTTTATAGTCATACTAGTTACGAGTATACTATCTCTTTATCAACCAGTCTATATTAGCAGCAGACACAGTACAGTGCGGTAGTTCACGGCTGTGGCTACCTCTGTGTCGGCACTCGGCAGCCCGTCCATAATTGTATATACCACCTAACCGTGGTTTTTTTTTCTTTCTTTATACATACATACTAGTTACGAGTATACTATCTCTTTATCAACCAGTCTATATATTAGCAGCAGACACAATACAGTGCGGTAGTTCACGGCTGTGGCTACCTCTGTGTCGGCACTCGGCAGCCCGTCCATAATTGTATATACCACCTAACCGTGGTTTTTTTTTCTTTCTTTATACATACATACTAGTTACGAGTATACTATCTCTTTATCAACCAGTCTATATATTAGCAGCAGACACAGTACAGTGCGGTAGTTCACGGCTGTGGCTACCTCTGTGTCGGCACTCGGCAGCCCGTCCATAATTGTATATACCACCTAACCGTGGTTTTTTTTTCTTTCTTTATACATACATACTAGTTACGAGTATACTATCTCTTTATCAACCAGTCTATATTAGCAGCAGACACAGTACAGTGCGGTAGTTCACGGCTGTGGCTACCTCTGTGTCGGCACTCGGCAGCCCGTCCATAATTGTATATACCACCTAACCGTGGTTTTTTTTTCTTTCTTTATACATACATACTAGTTACGAGTATACTATCTCTTTATCAACCAGTCTATATATTAGCAGCAGACACAGTACAGTGCGGTAGTTCACGGCTGTGGCTACCTCTGTGTCGGCACTCGGCAGCCCGTCCATAATTGTATATACCACCTAACCGTGGTTTTTTTTTCTTTCTTTATAGTCATACTAGTTACGAGTATACTATCTCTTTATCAACCAGTCTATATTAGCAGCAGACACAGTACAGTGCGGTAGTTCACGGCTGTGGCTACCTCTGTGTCGGCACTCGGCAGCCCGTCCATAATTGTATATACCACCTAACCGTGGTTTTTTTTTCTTTCTTTATACATACATACTAGTTACGAGTATACTATCTCTTTATCAACCAGTCTATATTAGCAGCAGACACAGTACAGTGCGGTAGTTCACGGCTGTGGCTACCTCTGTGTCGGCACACGGCAGCCCGTCCATAATTGTATATACCACCTAACCGTGGTTTTTTTTTCTTTCTTTATAGTCATACTAGTTACGAGTATACTATCTCTTTATCAACCAGTCTATATTAGCAGCAGACACAGTACAGTGCGGTAGTTCACGGCTGTGGCTACCTCTGTGTCGGCACTCGGCAGCCCGTCCATAATTGTATATACCACCTAACCGTGGTTTTTTTTTCTTTCTTTATACATACATACTAGTTACGAGTATACTATCTCTTTATCAACCAGTCTATATTAGCAGCAGACACAGTACAGTGCGGTAGTTCACGGCTGTGGCTACCTCTGTGTCGGCACTCGGCAGCCCGTCCATAATTGTATATACCACCTAACCGTGGTTTTTTTTCTTTCTTTATACATACATACTAGTTACGAGTATACTATCTCTTTATCAACCAGTCTATATATTAGCAGCAGACACAGTACAGTGCGGTAGTTCACGGCTGTGGCTACCTCTGTGTCGGCACTCGGCAGCCCGTCCATAATTGTATATACCACCTAACCGTGGTTTTTTTTTTCTTTCTTTATACATACATACTAGTTACGAGTATACTATCTCTTTATCAACCAGTCTATATATTAGCAGCAGACACAGTACAGTGCGGTAGTTCACGGCTGTGGCTACCTCTGTGTCGGCACTCGGCAGCCCGTCCATAATTGTATACTAGTATCCAATCCATCCATCTCCATTGTTTACCTGAGGTGCCTTTTAGTTGTGCCTATTAAAATATGGAGAACAAAAATGTTGAGGTTCCAAAATTAGGGAAAGATCAAGATCCACTTCCACCTCGTGCTGAAGCTGCTGCCACTAGTCATGGCCGAGACGATGAAATGCCAGCAACGTCGTCTGCCAAGGCCGATGCCCAATGTCATAGTACAGAGCATGTCAAATCCAAAACACCAAATATCAGTAAAAAAAGGACTCCAAAACCTAAAATAAAATTGTCGGAGGAGAAGCGTAAACTTGCCAATATGCCATTTACCACACGGAGTGGCAAGGAACGGCTGAGGCCCTGGCCTATGTTCATGGCTAGTGGTTCAGCTTCACATGAGGATGGAAGCACTCAGCCTCTCGCTAGAAAAATGAAAAGACTAAAGCTGGCAAAAGCAGTAGCACCGCAAAGAACTGTGCGTTCTTCGAAATCCCAAATCCACAAGGAGAGTCCGACTCCAATTGTGTCGGTTGCGATGCCTGACCTTCCCAACACTGGACGTGAAGAGCATGCGCCTTCCACCATTTGCACGCCCCCTGCAAGTGATGGAAGGAGCACCCGCAGTCCAGTTCCTGATAGTCAGATTGAAGATGTCAGTGTTGAAGTACACCAGGATGAGGAGGATATGGGTGTTGCTGGCGCTGGGGAGGAAATTGACCAGGAGGATTCTGATGGTGAGGTGGTTTGTTTAAGTCAGGCACCCGGGGAGACACCTGTTGTCCGTGGTAGGAATATGGCCGTTGACATGCCTGGTGAAAATACCAAAAAAATCAGCTCTTCGGTGTGGAAGTATTTCACCAGAAATGCGGACAACAGGTGTCAAGCCGTGTGTTCCCTTTGTCAAGCTGTAATAAGTAGGGGTAAGGACGTTAACCACCTCGGAACATCCTCCCTTATACGTCACCTGCAGCGCATTCATAATAAGTCAGTGACAAGTTCAAAAACTTGGGCCGACAGCGGAAGCAGTCCACTGACCAGTAAATCCCTTCCTCTTGTAACCAAGCTCACGCAAACCACCCCACCAACTCCCTCAGTGTCAATTTCCTCCTTCCCCAGGAATGCCAATAGTCCTGCAGGCCATGTCACTGGCAATTCTGACGAGTCCTCTCCTGCCTGGGATTCCTCCGATGCATCCTTGCGTGTAACGCCTACTGCTGCTGGCGCTGCTGTTGTTGCTGCTGGGAGTCGATGGTCATCCCAGAGGGGAAGTCGTAAGACCACTTTTACTACTTCCACCAAGCAATTGACTGTCCAACAGTCCTTTGCGAGGAAGATGAAATATCACAGCAGTCATCCTACTGCAAAGCGGATAACTGAGGCCTTGACATCCTGGGTGGTGAGAAACGTGGTTCCGGTATCCATCATTACTGCAGAGCCAACTAGAGACTTGTTGGAGGTACTGTGTCCCCGGTACCAAATACCATCTAGGTTCCATTTCTCTAGGCAGGCGATACCGAAAATGTACACAGACCTCAGAAAAAGAGTCACCAGTGTCCTAAAAAATGCAGCTGTACCCAATGTCCACTTAACCACGGACATGTGGACAAGTGGAGCAGGGCAGGGTCAGGACTATATGACTGTGACAGCCCACTGGGTAGATGTATGGACTCCCGCCGCAAGAACAGCAGCGGCGGCACCAGTAGCAGCATCTCGCAAACGCCAACTCTTTCCTAGGCAGGCTACGCTTTGTATCACCGGTTTCCAGAATACGCACACAGCTGAAAACCTCTTACGGCAACTGAGGAAGATCATCGCGGAATGGCTTACCCCAATTGGACTCTCCTGTGGATTTGTGGCATCGGACAATGCCAGCAATATTGTGTGTGCATTAAATATGGGCAAATTCCAGCACGTCCCATGTTTTGCACATACCTTGAATTTGGTGGTGCAGAATTTTAAAAAAAACGACAGGGGCGTGCAAGAGATGCTGTCGGTGGCCAGAAGAATTGCGGGACACTTTCGGCGTACAGGCACCACGTACAGAAGACTGGAGCACCACCAAAAACTACTGAACCTGCCCTGCCATCATCTGAAGCAAGAAGTGGTAACGAGGTGGAATTCAACCCTCTATATGCTTCAGAGGTTGGAGGAGCAGCAAAAGGCCATTCAAGCCTATACAATTGAGCACGATATAGTAGGTGGAATGCACCTGTCTCAGGCGCAGTGGAGAATGATTTCAACGTTGTGCAAGGTTCTGATGCCCTTTGAACTTGCCACACGTGAAGTCAGTTCAGACACTGCCAGCCTGAGTCAGGTCATTCCCCTCATCAGGCTTTTGCAGAAGAAGCTGGAGACATTGAAGGAGGAGCTAACACGGAGCGATTCCGCTAGGCATGTGGGACTTGTGGATGGAGCCCTTAATTCGCTTAACAAGGATTTACGGGTGGTCAATCTGTTGAAATCAGAGCACTACATTTTGGCCACCGTGCTCGATCCTAGATTTAAAGCCTACCTTGGATCTCTCTTTCCGGCAGACACAAGTCTGCTGGGGTTGAAAGACCTGCTGGTGACAAAATTGTCAAGTCAAGCGGAACGCGACCTGTCAACATCTCCTACTTCACATTCTCCCGCAACTGGGGGTGCGAGGAAAAGGCTCAGAATTCCGAGCCCACCCGCTGGCGGTGATGCAGGGCAGTCTGGAGCGACTACTGATGCTGACATCTGGTCCGGACTGAAGGACCTGACAACGATTACGGACATGTCGTCTACTGTCACTGCATATGATTCTCTCAACATTGATAGAATGGTGGAGGATTATATGAGTGACCGCATCCAAGTAGGCACGTCACACAGTCCGTACTTATACTGGCAGGAAAAAGAGGCAATTTGGAGGCCCTTGCACAAACTGGCTTTATTCTACCTAAGTTGCCCTCCCACAAGTGTGTACTCCGAAAGAGTGTTTAGTGCCGCCGCTCACCTTGTCAGCAATCGGCGTACGAGGTTACATCCAGAAAATGTGGAGAAGATGATGTTCATTAAAATGAATTATAATCAATTCCTCCGCGGAGACATTGACCAGCAGCAATTGCCTCCACAAAGTACACAGGGAGCTGAGATGGTGGATTTCAGTGGGGACGAATTGATAATCTGTGAGGAGGGGGATGTACACGGTGATATATCGGAGGGTGATGATGAGGTGGACATCTTGCCTCTGTAGAGCCAGTTTGTGCAAGGAGAGATTAATTGCTTCTTTTTTGGGGGGGGTCCAAACCAACCCGTCATATCAGTCACAGTCGTGTGGCAGACCCTGTCACTGAAATGATGGGTTGGTTAAAGTGTGCATGTCCTGTTTTGTTTATACAACATAAGGGTGGGTGGGAGGGCCAAAGGACAATTCCATCTTGCACCTCTTTTTTCTTTTCTTTTTCTGTGCATCATGTGCTGATTGGGGAGGGTTTTTTGGAAGGGACATCCTGCGTGACACTGCAGTGCCACTCCTAAATGGGCCCGGTGTTTGTGTCGGCCACTAGGGTCGCTAATCTTACTCACACAGTCAGCTACCTCATTGCGCCTCTTTTTTTCTTTGCGTCATGTGCTGTTTGGGGAGGGTTTTTTGGAAGGGACATCCTGCGTGACACTGCAGAGCCACTCCTAGATGGGCCCGGTGTTTGTGTCGGCCACTAGGGTCGCTAATCTTACTCACACAGCTACCTCATTGCGCCTCTTTTTTTCTTTGCGTCATGTGCTGTTTGGGGAGGGTTTTTTGGAAGGGACATCCTGCGTGACACTGCAGTGCCACTCCTAGATGGGCCCGGTGTTTGTGTCGGCCACTAGGGTCGCTAATCTTACTCACACAGCTACCTCATTGCGCCTCTTTTTTTCTTTGCGTCATGTGCTGTTTGGGGAGGGTTTTTTGGAAGGGCCATCCTGCGTGACACTGCAGTGCCACTCCTAGATGGGCCCGGTGTTTGTGTCGGCCACTAGGGTCGCTAATCTTACTCACACAGCTACCTCATTGCGCCTCTTTTTTTCTTTGCGTCATGTGCTGTTTGGGGAGGGTTTTTTGGAAGGGACATCCTGCGTGACACTGCAGTGCCACTCCTAGATGGGCCCGGTGTTTGTGTCGGCCACTAGGGTCACTTATCTTACTCACACAGCGACCTCGGTGCAAATTTTAGGACTAAAAATAATATTGTGAGGTGTGAGGTATTCAGAATAGACTGAAAATGAGTGTAAATTATGGTTTTTGAGGTTAATAATACTTTGGGATCAAAATGACCCCCAAATTCTATGATTTAAGCTGTTTTTTAGTGTTTTTTGAAAAAAACACCCGAATCCAAAACACACCCGAATCCGACAAAAAAAATTCGGTGAGGTTTTGCCAAAACGCGTTCGAACCCAAAACACGGCCGCGGAACCGAACCCAAAACCAAAACACAAAACCCGAAAAATTTCAGGGGCTCATCTCTAAAAAATAGTGCATCCAGTATTTATCCTGCACAGAAACAATATAACCCATCCAAATCTCTCTCTCTCTCTCTGCACATGTTACATCTGCCCCCCTAGCAGGGATGTGCGGTGAGCTAAATGACTCAGGAGGCACTGGCTAGCCTCAGAGCCAGATTTACACACAATATATGAGCCTAAGATTAGATTTGGACATTATACACAGGTGCAGAAGTATAAACTCCTGGAAATTTGATCAGAGATGAGAGGTAAAGATTGGCAGGTGTGGCACTGCCTCACATGCCATAGACTTTTTACTTCAGAGTTTTGGCTATAAAAAATATTAGAATAACACAAAGAAGATATTTCTAACATATTATTTGTGTTTTTCATATACTGTACTTTATACAGTCAAAAATCTGGCACAAACGTTAGTATGAAAGGAAAGGCTCTGATTCACCTGCCTCACCCCACCGCACGTCACTGCAGTACACACATACCTCCCAACTGTCCCGATTTTGGTGGGGCAGTCCCATTTTTTACAGTCTGTCCCGCTGTCCCACCTGCAGGTTGCAGATTCCCGCGGGTGGGGGATGGGGGGGGGGGGAAGCAGTTGGGAGATCCCCCCTATCACTCACTGATCTGAGCAGAGCAGTGGGGAATAGATGCTGTGCGCACTCACAAAGTGTTTATTCACGGCAGAGAGGGACAGGGTGCATAGCAGGAGTGTGAACGCCTGTGCAACAGAGCGGCTACAAACATATTTTGTGCAGAACAAGACCAGCCCTGTAGTTACTTATTCTGTGCGATGATTGCTGCGACGAAGGTCTCGGAATGGACGTCAGATACCCACCCTGCAAACGCCTGGACACGCCTGCGTTTTCCCTACCACTCCCAGAAAATGGGCAGTTGCCACCCAGAAACTTCCTGTCAATCTCCTTGTGTCAACCGGTACGCCACGCGTGCATATTGCGGTGCATACGCATGCGCAGTTTTGCCATTTTTAAAAATGATCGCTAAGCAGCGTACAACGGCAGCTACCGATCAACACGGAATGAGGGCCACTGTCTCTGGGTATTAGCTATGTATTATAAAGACTTCTGGTTTATCATTTACAGCTGAAATGATGTGCGGTTATATAAACTGTTATTCATATTACACATAGAGAATTACTATACTATAAAATGTTCAGAGAATACTTGTAATGATTAAATGCATGCTGATTAGGATAATGACTGCAATATAACAGTTTATAGAGCAGGAGTACACTCTGCCCGTGTGGGTTATTATCATCTAAAAGACAAATCATTTTTGCATTTAAAATAAATTATCAGAAATTACTGCCCTGGAAACCAGATAGCCGGTACCGAAAACCAGGGCCGAGACTTGGCCACAGGTGACTTAATTAGCACCTCAGCCAATCTGATTCACCCATCTGTGCTGCGTCATGGATGTCTTGTCCTTTGGGGTGCCTTGAGATTTGGGAACCTCTGGGTTAATGGGAGTAAACGCGGCTTTTCATTGCAGCCCCTGAGTACTGTAGGTGAAAGTGGGGAAAAATCTTTTTTGTAAGATAAAATTTAACCCACTCCCCAATCAATAAAAGCATTTAAATAGCTTCATTTGCCCAAAAACAATATGCCTTTTTTCAGGTGACTTTCTGTAACAAACTCAAAATAGTGTTGAATTATGTGGGAAAAGTATTTGTTGTACAGATGGGAAATGAGTTTTTGAACGTACAGATGGGAGTTACAAGTGTTTCTACCAATATTTTTGAAACTTGCATGGAAACAAGTAAAAATCACTTGGCAAATATTTTCTGTACCCCAAAACAAACTAGAGGCTCTCATTCAAGTGAAAAACGCTTACTATCATTTTTCAGGTTGGGCTTGATATGGCAGTGTTTAGGATGCCTGCGGTCAGAATAACGACCACGGCGTCCCAATGTTTAGATTCCCGACAGGGGTCAGGTAAGTATGTCAACCTTCCCCCCTATCCCCCTAACCTTCCCTTCTAGAAGCCTTAACCGAACCCTCCCCTTCCTCAGTCTAACCTTAACACTCCCCGTTGGTGATTAAACCTAACCCCACCTCTCAGCAGCCTAAACCTAACCCCCCATGGGCGCTGCCTAACCCTATCCCTTCCCCCGCAGCCTAAACCTAACTTTTCCAACACCCTGTGCGTGGTTTACCTCTCATTACCTCTCCCGCTGCCCGGCAAACATATGTTTGGGATCTCGGCGGTCGGTATTCCAGCACCGAGATTGTGATCCTACTCAGGATTCTGGCGCCGACATTCTAAACAGTGTCAGAATTCCGACTGCCAGCATCCTTACCGCATCTCCATTTTTCCACTGTTAATAAAAGAAGGTAAAAATCATCCATTCCACACCTTTTAAGAACCACAAACGCTTTGCTTCTGGCTACTAACAGCCTTCTATATTGAATGCAGAGGCGTAACTAGGGTTTTTGGAGCCCAGGGCAAGATGGAAAATGGCGCCCCCCCCCCCTCAAAAAAAAACACTAAAAGAAGCATGTGCGCGCGCGCGCGCCGAAGAAATGGGCGTGGCCACACACCAGAAGGGGTGTGTCTACGCTCCAGAAGGGGTGTGGTCACTGAAAATGGCCCACAGTGCCAGTTACATTGACCCACGGTGCCGGATACATGCCCCACGGTGCCAGATACATTGCCCCACGGTGCCAGATACATTGCCCCACAGTGCCAGATACATTGCCCCACTCAGTGCCAGTTACATTGCCCCACTCAGTGCCAGTTACATTGCCCCACTCAGTGCCAGTTACATTGCCCCACTCAGTGCCAGTTACATTGCCGGATACAATGCCGCACTCAGTGCCGGATACAATGCCCCACTCCGTGCCGGATACAATGCCCCACTCAGTGCCGGATACAATGCCCCACTCAGTGCCGGATACAATGCCCCACTCAGTGCCGGATACAATGCCCCACTCAGTGCCGGATACAATGCCCCACTCAGTGCCGGATACAATGCCCCACGGATACAATGCCCCACTCAGTGCCAGTTACATTGCCCCACAGTGCTAGGTACATGCACCACAGTGCCAGATACATGCCCCACAGTGCCAGTTACATTGCCCCACAGTGCCGGATACAGTGCCCCACAGTGCTGGATACAATGCCCCACAGTGCCAGTTACATGCCCCACAGTGCCAGTTACAGTGCCCCACAGTGCCAGTGAAAGTGCCCCACAGTGCTGGATACAATGCCCCACAGTGCCAGTGAAAGTGCCCCACAGTGCCAGTGAAAGTGCCCCACAGTGCTGGATACAATGCCCCACAGTGCCAGTGAAAGTGCCCCACAGTGCTGGATACAATGCCCCACAGTGCCAGTGAAAGTGCCCCACAGTGCTGGATACAATGCCCCACAGTGCCAGTGAAAGTTCCCCACAGTGCTGGATACAATGCCCCACAGTGCCAGTGAAAGTGCCCCACAGTGCTGGATACAATGCCCCACAGTGCCAGTGAAAGTGCCCCACAGTGCTGGATACAATGCCTCACAGTGCCAGTGAAAGTGCCCCACAGTGCTGGATACAATGCCCCACAGTGCCAGTGAAAGTGCCCCACAGTGCTGGATACAATTCCCCACAGTGCCAGGCCCCCCCCGTGCCGCCGCCGGACCCCCGTCACTAACCTGTGAGGGGAGGAGAGCGCAGCGCAGCGCCTCTCCTTTCCCTCGACGCTCCTGGTCTCCGGACGCCGGCGGCTGTCTGGCGCCGGTTCGCTAGCCAATCAGAGCTCGCGGACCGGCAGCCAATCAGGAGCCGGTCCGCAAGCCCTGATTGGCTAGCGCCGGAGACCGGACACGGCAGCGCTGCTAGTGCTCCCAGCCGCCCCTCACATTTAGGGTTAACGGGGCGAGTGGGGCATGATGCCCTGGACGCCGGCGGCGCCCCCCTCTCCTGGGCCTGCCAGGGCGCCCAGGGCACGTGCCCCACTCGCCCTACCCTAGATACGCCTCTGATTGAATACAATCTTATCTGCCACCTTTTTGGGGTTTAGGGTGATTTCCCCACTTTTTCATGCACATCCCCCAGGTCGCACCATGTAGAATTACTCCGTAGCCTCGCTTTGCTTTTACAATTTGCCTTTACAATGGAATTGCGCAATTTATAAGCGTGCACTTGATGAAAATAGCCAGCAAAGCGCAGCAATGTAACCCATGGCTTCCGTTGGATGGGACTTGTGGCTAATTGAATTTTGCCCTCACGGATGTTTTGATTGCTGCATAACATTAGATCACCGGAAGTAAATCATTATAAGATCTATCAATGATATAATTTAACAAGTGCAAAGAGCAAAGGAGAAAATGGGTAAATGTTTGACACATCTTAAAGCGAATCGGTGGCGTCTCTTTGTCACTCAGGGGCGTGTCAGCTAGAAGAGACCTGTAATGCCCCACCCATGGGGCGTATTTTTGACTACCCTCATTTTCTACATTATCATAAAGTCATTACCTATAATAACCGATAAGAAGTTCATCAGTCTCAAATAAATGAGCGACCGTTGTACTTTAAACAGTACTCAGTATGAATTTCAAATAAATGAATATATAACTTAATCATGAAGCGTTGTCTGCTAATGCATCATTGAGGTCAATTATTATATTGCTCTAGAAAACACAGAAAACAATTATCTGATTGGGATAACAAAAGCTGACAACTCAGCCACAACAGAACCTGCAGAAACCTACACGACACGTTGTTGACACTTGCTTATGTGCTTCTTAATGTTAGATTCTTGTAAGTTGCTGCATTGTGGTTTGCAGCAGATCACTGGATGGTGACCACACTGTGCATGATGTCTTCTTAAATACGTTAATTTTGGAGGCCAATACAGCCTAGGGAATATATTTACTAAAGGTCGATTTTGATCAGTTTCAGATTGATCTTAAACAATGTTGGGCTTCTAAGATTAAAACTAAGGGTTAGCGTCGGGCCATTTTTCGGGTTTTGTGTTTTGGATCTGGATCTCCTTCATGTTTTGGATCTGGATTGGTTTTGCCAAGACAGCCCTTGTGGGTTTTGGTTTTGGACCTGCATTTTTTGGAAAAAAATCATAAAAGCAGTTAAAATAACAGAATATGTTGGTGTTTTTGTTCCTACAGTATTATTAACCTCAAAAAAATCCATTTCCACTCATTTCCAGTCTATTCTGAACACTGAACACCTCACAATATTGTTTTTATCCAGTTTAGGCCAAAATGTTGTACCGAGGTAGCTTGATGACTAAGCTAAGTGGGCAGCAAACACATGGCAGTTAATATATTTTTAAATGCTGTAATCATCTGTTAAAATTGTTTTAAAATTAGGATCATGTTCTTCTGTTCCTCAAAGCTATCTTTAACATGGAGAAGGTTCGTTAATCATCTGTCAAAAATTATTTTCAATTTAGGATTAAGTTCTTCTGTTCCTCAAAGATATCTTTGACATGCAAAAGGTTAGTTATATTAATTTAAATGTAGTTAATTTATAATTATTAATAATATTATTTTGAATTAATCACAATATGTGGTGATAAGAAGAATTATGAAAATAGGACAATAAGTTATACCATAAGAATATGAGCTACGGACACAGCACCCTGAAATGGACAGACCACGCCTGGATGTATAATGAAAGGATACAGCACAAAATATTTTTTTAATATATGTCTTTTATTTTGGGTGGACTGACAGAACACTCCTAGAGCAGGACAGAGCAGCAACAGTCCCTGGATATTTACTGGGACGACACAGCACAAAATATTAAAACAAAATAATGTATTTAAAAAAAATTACGCATCAGGCAAGGCTCAGGATCGCAGTTCACAAAAAGATGATTTGGGCAAAGAAGAATAAAAAAAGACAATATTTTTAGATGCTGTAATTATGATTTTAATTTATTTTGGATCAAGTTCTTTTGTTCCTTAAATATATCTTTGATATGCAGAAAGTTCACTATACAAGTGTGGAGAGTTTAGTTATATTAATTTAATTTAAATTTAGTTCATGTATAATTATTATTAATAATATTTATTTGAATTGATCACAATGTGGTGATAAAAAGAATTATGAAAATAGGACAATAAGTTATAACATAAGAATATGAGCTATGTACACCACACCCTGAAATGGACAGAGCACGCCTAGATGTATACTTGGAGGATACAGCAGAAAATATAAAAAAAGTATTTTATTTTAAGTGGACCGACAGAACACCCCTAGATGGACAGAGCAGCTGCAGTCCCTGGATGTATGCTGGGATGACACAGCACAAAATATTAATTTAAATAAAAATATATATATATTCTTTTTTATATCACACACTACGGTTACAGTGTCACACAAATGAGTCAGAAATATATATAATTACACACTGTAGTTGACCTTCACCGACAGCGTTGCACAAATGGGTTAGAAATATGTAGAAGTATTTTTATATCACACACAGGTGGTTACAGTGTCAGACAAATGAGTCAGAAATATATATAATTACACACTGCGGTTGACCTTCACCGACAGCGTCGCACAATACGTGTATGAGTAGGAAATAATATGCTGCAGTCTGACCGGCAGTGTCACATTACTTATGAAAATAAAATAAAAATTGTATAGTACACTGGGATACAGCACAAACAAACAAAAATTTTTTTTTTACAATATATATAATTATATATATATATATATATATATATATATATATATATAAAATAATTTTAGGCTTTTTGTTTTTATCTTTTATTATTTTAATTTTACACTGGGGCAGAGCCCCTGGATGGATGGACAGATCACCCCTTTCAGATACAGCAGACAGAGTACCCCTTTTTCAGATACAGCAGGCAGAGAGAGTGGGTGTGGTTCATAGGTTTGACCACACTTAGGTGTCTAGGTCGACCACTATTGGTCGACAGCGACTAAGTCAAAACCCAAAATAGGTTGACACAAGCATTTGGTCGACATGAGCAAGGTCAACATGACAAAGGGTCGACATGAGTTTTTTAAATTTCTTCGGAGAGTGACTAGGAACCCCAATTAGTGCACCATGTCCCCGCGCTCAGCACAGGTTACCGTTCCCAATCGTAGTCCAAGTGGATCGTAAAGTATGAAAAAGTAAAAAAAAAAAAAGGTGAAAAACTCATGTCTACCTTTTGTAATGTCGCCCTAGTACACATCAACCTAGTGACCATGAAGACCTAGAAACCATGTCAACCTAATGCATGTCGACCAATAGTGGTCATCCTAATGACTGTCGACCTAAGTGTGGTCGACCTAGAAACCGGATACCGAGAGAAAGAAACACCTTTTTCAGATACAGCAGACATATAGAGCAACCCTTTCAGATACAGCAGACATATAGAGCACCCCTTTTTCAGATACAGGAGACAGAGAGGGCACCGCTTTTAGATATAGCAGACAGACCACCCCTTTCAGATACAGTAGACAGAGAGAGCACCGCTTTTAGATATAGCAGACAGAGCACCACTTTCAGATACAGGAGACAGAGAGAGCACCGCTTTTAGATATAGCAGACAGACCACCCCTTTCAGATATAGCAGACGGAGAGAGCACCACTTTTAGATATAGCAGACAGACCACCCCTTTCAGATACAACAGACAGAGAGAGGACCCCTTTTAGATACATCAGATAGAGCGCCCCTTTCAGATACAGCAGACAGAGAGAGCACCACTTTCAGATACAGCAGACAGAGCACCCTTTTCAGATACAACAGACAGAGAGAGGACCCCTTTTAGATATAGCAGATAGAGCACCCGTTTCAGATACAACAGACACAGAGAGCACCCCTTTCAGATACAGCAGGCAGAGAGAGTACCCCTTTCAGATACAGCAGACAGAGCACCCACCCCACGCCACGCCAGACAACACAGTATTGGAGACGGACACGTCCATCCAGTACACTCTTCACAGCTGGAGTGAAAATGACTCTGATGTACGGGAACTTATATAGAATCCAACACCCACGAGAATCCGGCAACAGGAAGATGACGTTCGGCTTCGCTTTGGGATCTGAGTAAGGCGGGAAGTGCTGAGCCGGACTCGGATCCTGGCTTGGAATGCAATGTTCGGGTGGATTTGGTTCTCCAAGAACCGAGCCGGCTCATCCCTCTTTAAAACTAGAGCTGTGCGGCGGACACTTTTCGTGTTTTAAGTTTTGGTTTTGGATCTGGATCTCCATTTGTGTTTTGGATCTGGATTGGTTTTTCCAAAACCACCCTTTCGGGTTTTGGATCTGGATTTTTTTAAAAACAAAACACAAAAACAGCTAAATTCACTGAATGTGGGGGTATTTTTGATATTACAGTATTTTTAACCTTAATAACATTCATTTCCATTCATTTCCAGTCTATTCTGAACACCTCACACCTCACAATATTGTTTTTAGGCCTAAAGGTTGCACTGAGGTAGCTGGATGACTAAGCTAAGCGACACAAGTAGGCGGCACAAACACCTAGCCCATCTAGGAGTGGCACTGCAGTAGCAGACATGATGGCAATTTTAAAAACTAGGCCCCAAAGAGCACATAATGCAAGTTGGAATTGTGCTTGGGCCCTCCAACCTACCGTTATGTTGTTTAAATAGGACATGCACTGTTTAATAAACCCATCATTTCAGAGACAGGTGGTCACCCTGGAAAGAGCTCGCCAAGTTCTCAGAATCATAGCTAGCTATAAACATAACACCTCCTTCTTTGATGACTTTTCACATTATGAGAAGAGGCAAGAGGAAGAGGACAGTGTCAAGAAGGTGATTAAAAATAAGAGAGACACACGCATTAAGGAACAACACACAGGCTTTCACCTCCACTCCTATATTGGTGTGGAATGGAGAGATCTTCAACCAAGCAAATATATATTTCCACATTACTAGACAAACTGAACAATTAGGGGCCAAAGCCACCGAATATGTAGCCCCTTCTCCATTTTCACAGATTACGATAATCTCAGATTTAATGCTGGGATGCAAATAAACTGGTGTATACCACAGGACCAAGATTGGAAATTTTCCACTCCATGGAATCTGGAGACTTATTTTGTGAAAATCTCGTGGGATTCTTTTTTTCCACTTTTTTTATTGCATTTTTATTTACATATTTTGTAGCAGATGCCTTATTTTCATTTTTCACAGCTCCTAGTTACACGCATGTGAGCATACCTATGTGTCCCAGTTACACGCATGTGAGCATACCTGTTTGTCTTGTTTATTTTATTCATATTTTATTTTTAAATAAAGCAGCCCCTTAGATGTGTTAGCAGCCCCTCCTGAGCCTCCACAGCAGCTCCGGATGGGGCAAGTTGAGTTCGGGTGGGTTCGGTACAGTACTAAGCAGGACTGTGCAGTGATTTTTTTGTTATTGAGCACCTGCCCTAGTGGAGCTTACCACTCTACAGTCGAAAATTATTTCATACTATAAGTAGGACTGAGGGAGGTAGCAATGCTAACCTCTGTGCCCATAGTATGCCTCAGCCTGGCAAGCTAGACATCTTTCTGGCTGTACACCACCATGAGACACCATACTTACCTATTCAGTAACTGTGCTTCACAGGAGCTCCTGGCCCATCTAGTGCTGCAGTGCAATGGAAAGCTGATACAATGCAAGATCACTGAAACTGTGTTCTTCTAACACTGCAAGGTCTTGGGATAACCCTACGCAACCCTTAGGAAAAGAACCCCTGTACAACAAATAAATAATCCCAAAATGTAGAACATTAATAATAAATCAAAATTAAGGTTGATTAATTGGAGCCATTCCTTTGAATGAGTCCCTAACATGAAATAATTGAGAAGAACCTCTATAATGCTCAGTCAGATAATCTCTCTTTTAACTCTCTGGCAGTTGCGCTGGATTATGATTCTGTCTCTTCTGAGTCTGACTAACTTTGGCCACAAATGTAGTCTCATTGGAAAACACTTTGTCAAAATTGCAATTTCCATTTCTACCTTTGCGGCTATATGTTTTCACAAATCTGTTTGTGATGTTGAAGCTTGTTTCATATTCTGCTCAAGGCTTAATTTAAACCTAGGATCAAGTAAAGCAGCACCTTATGACTTATACGGCAGCACCCCTGGATTTATACAGCATAGGCAGCACCCCTGGAGAATTACACCTGACAGCAAACAGGCAACAGCACTCCTGGACTTAAACGGCAGTGGGGCAGCTCCCCTGGACTGATAGGCAGAGGGGCAGCACCCCATATAAGGCAGCAGCCCTGGAATGATGTGGCAAAGAAAAGACTTGCAAGATGGAATTGACCCACCCACCCTTATGTTATATAAACAGGACATGCACACTTTAACAAACCCATCATTTCAGCGACAGGGTCTGCCAAACGACTGTGGCTGAAATGATTGGTGTGTTTGGGCCCTACTAAAAAAGAAGCAATTAATCTCTCATTGCACAAACTGGGTCTACAGAGGCAAGATGTCATCCTCATCTTTAGATCCCCCCTTCAGTGTTTACATCCTCATCCTCACAGAGAAATAATATTCAAAGAAAGCACATCATTTAGGTGTCAGTGGGCTGCTTACGCTATTACCCAAAGTTTCTGAACTTGACAATGACTTATGTGGAATGTGCTGCAGGTGACGTATAAGGGAGGATGTTTCTAGGTGGTGTACGTCCTTTCCCCTACTTACTATAGATTGACAAAGACAAGAGATGACTTGACACCTGTTGTCCGGATTTGTGGAGAAATAATTCCACACTAAAGAGGTGGCTTTTTTGGTATTTTGCACAGGCATGACAATGGGCTTTTTCATCCCATGGACAACAACTGTCTCCACTGGTGCTTTATTCAAACAAACCACATCACCATCAGAATCCTCATCATCAACTTCCTCCTCAGCGCCAGTTACACCAATATCCTCCTCATCCTGGTGTACTTCTACAGTGACATCCTCAATCTTAATATCAGCAAATGGACTGGCGGTGCTCCTCCAAGCCCTTGCAGAGGGCATGCTAATGGTGGTAGGAGCTTCCTCTTCCTATACAGTCTTGGGAAGGTCAGACCTAGACATTGCAACCATTGTTTTTTTCCTGTGCTTTAACAAGCTTTATTTTTTTTTTTTTTTTTGAGAGGGTGGATGGCTTCTTCATGAGAAGCCGAACCACCAGTCATGAACATAGGCCAAGGCCTTAGCCTTTCATTGCAATTTTGTGTCGTGTATGGCATATTGTAAATTTTATGTTTCTTTTCAGATAATTATTATTATTTTTTTGGTTTTTAATTTTTGCTTCTTGGATTTTACATGCCCTCTATGACATTGGGCATTGGCCTTAGCAGATGACATTGATGGATTTGCATTGTCAATGTCATGACTGGTGGCAGCAGCAGCTTCATCACTAGTACTAGGAACTGGAAGTGGTTCCTGATCTTTCACTATTTTCTCCTCCAAATTTTTGTTCTCCATTTCATAGGAGAGCACCCAATTATTGTTACAGCACACAGAACAGTGCCCCTTTATTTTCACAGCACCCCTGAATTTTTACAGCATACAAGACAGGGCTAGTGTACATTTTTATTTTCACAGCCCCGCTGTATTTTTACAGCATACAGGACAGGGCCAGCACCCCTTTATATTCACTGCACCCCTGTATTTTTACAGCATTCAGGACAGGGCCACTGTACATTTTTTTTACCGCACCCCTGTATTTTTACAGCATACAAGACATGACCAGTGTGCTTTTATTTTAACAAAAGCACCCCTGTATTTTTACAGCATACAAGACAGGGCAAGTGTACATTTATTTTCACAACACCCCTGAATTTTTACAGCATACAAGTCAGTGCCAGCACCCCTGTATTTTCACCACACCCCTGTATTTTTACAGCATACAAGACAGGGCCAGTGTACATTGATTTTCACTGCACCCCTGAATTTTTACAGCTTACAAGACAGGGCCAGCACCCCTGTATTTTCACAGCATACAGGAGGACAGTGCCCCTGTACAACACAGTGACAGCTAGGACAGCAACAACACCCATGTACAGCTGCAGCACATAAAACACCAGTGACAGCCAGGACAGCACTCCTAACACAGCACAGGGACACCACATTAACATGACAGCACTCCCTAGAGAGCACACACTGACCCCACCCAAAGCCACCACCCACAGAGAGAGACAGAGGTCTGTCTCCCTCACTCTCCAAGTCCAGGGTGAAAATGGCGGCGACGCGCGGCTCTTTATATGGAATCCAAAACCCGCGAGTATCTGACAGCAGGGTGACGACATTTTGACTCATTCTGGGATCCGAGTCTGGCAGAAAGTCCTGAGCCAGACTCAGGTGGTCATTTCGAGTTGTTCGCTCGTTGCCGATTTTCGCTATATTGCGATTAGTCGCTTACTGCGCATGCGCAAGGTTCGCAGAGCGCATGTGGTTAGTGATTTTACACACAAGTTAGGTATTTTACTCACGGCATAACGAGGATTTTTCATCGTTCTGGTGATCGTAGTGTGATTTACAGGAAGTGGGTGTTTCTGGGCGGAAACTGGCCGTTTTCTGGGTGTGTTTGAAAAAACGTTAACGTTTGTGGGAAAAACGCGGGAGTGGCTGGAGAAACGGGGGAGTGTCTGGGCGAATGCTGGGTGTGTTTGTGACGTCAAACCAGGAACGAAACTGACTGAACTGATCGCAGTGTAGGAGTAAGTCTGGAGCTACTCAGAAACTGCTAAGAAATTTCTATTCGCAATTCTGCGAATCTTTCGTTCGCAATTCTGATAAGCTAAGATTCACTCCCAGAGGGCGGCGGCTTGGCGTGTGCAATGCTGCTAAAAGCAGCTAGCGAGCGATCAACTCGGAAAATGACCACCTCAGTTCCCGGCTCAGATCGTGAATTTTGGGGGGTTCGGTTCTCTGAGGACCGAACCCGCTCATCTCTCGTTAAAACACACGTTTACTCGCAGATGATGTGTTTTAACTCTGGAAGCCCAACATCGATCACAGATTGATTTAAATGAGAAATCGAACAAAATGTAATCATTTTGTAAATACAATTTAGTAAATAAACCCCCAGAGGTTTTTCCTAATGCCTATATAGTCTGCACAGGCTCTATTTGAAGAGCGACATAACATTTTTGTGTAGTTTGGGAATACAAAGATGTCAGTATCCCCGTATCACAGCACCCCTACTGACACCTACGATCCCCACATACACCTGGTACCTCCTCCTTCACCTCTGAGAGGGGTTCACTACGGGTGGCCGGCGGTCGGGCTCCCGGCGACCAGCATCCCGGCGCCGGGAGCCCGACCGCCGGCTTACCGACAGCTCGGCGAGCGCAAATGAGCCCCTTGCGGGCTCGCTGCGCTCGCCACGCTACGGGCACGGTGGCGCGCTACGCGCGCCACACTATTTTATTCTCCCTCTATGGGGGTCGTGGACCCCCACGAGGGAAAATAAGTGTCGGTAAGCCGGCGGTCGGGCTTCCGGCGCCGGTATACTGAGCGCCGGGAGCCCGACCGCCGGCAAACAGAAGACCACCCCTCTGAGAGTTACACCACCGGCTCAGGCATCTATATTGGAGGGAGGGCCAATGCAATTTGCATTTCAGTTACTACAGCTAGTTCTCCAAGTGCCGACATGCTCTGCCAGACGTGGGCATGCTGATGTTTGCGTTGGTACCAGTATCAGTACCCAATCAGTTTATGGCTGCCAGGGTTTGCTAGGTCCAGTAGTGCAACAAGACAGATATTCTGATTTCTTTGTTTTGCTATTTATTTCTCCAGCATGTCACCAGCTTAGGCTGCCAGTCTAGCAATGGTAGCGGATTTGTTGGGTGGGGGCACTTCGTGCTGTTCAACAGGCATATAGGTGCAGTGTGCTTTAGTATCCGACTCGCTGTGAGTTGCAGCATTGGATACCATATTACCAGAGCAATTCATGATTGTTCCGGCACGGAGACAGTTGTTAGGAAAAGCAGCTGTGCCTGCGATCCCTAACATTGTCTGTGTCATCCGGCAGAGTATATGTGCATGCGTGACCTGAGTTCATGCACTCGGAGAGGAGCCGATCAGATCCCTCTTCGCAGCCTGGACATAATTCCCAAAGGAAGATGCTCTGCTACTATACGACAAAACAAAGCTTTGCTTCACATCAATGTCAACAACTGCTGCAGGCTCTGAGAGTATTAATACAGAACACTATGGTGTTGTAAGGGTGCAGCCAACAAGTACCTGGAGCGTCACGCTGCAGGGAGTATGCTATGACATGATATGAGGACTGAGGACACAGTTCATGGTTCTGTCTCTGCTTAGAACAAGCAAATTAAAAGTCAGTGCGGAGGAGCCCTTAACATTGTGGGAAGCCTCAAATATCTGTATGACAATCTCATTATGAAACAAATTCTTCTGCAACCCCCCCCCCCCCCTTTACTTATAAAGGGACTCTAGGGTACCGATGACCGTGTTGTCCAAAAGGTACCTACCCTTAACCTCCCATTCAGGGGGTACTTTCACCTATCAGTGCCTCCCCCCCAAAATCGGTAGGTAGTAACGTAATATGGACCCACTTGGGAAACAGTAACGGATCTTGCTACGGGCCGCCGCCATGGCAAGATCCGCTACTGGTGCTGCCCAGACCCGGTGCTGTTTAGATGCCCGGTGCTGTGCGGTGCGCGATGAAGTCACGCACTGGGTTGTGGGAGTGGCACATAGATGCTAGAGGCCATAATTTACCTCTAGTGTCTATGCGGTACTATGGGAGAGACGTCATGACGTCTCTCCCATAGATCCGAGGAGCGGCGCCGGCGGCCGAAGACGGAGGGCAGCAGCGGTCGGGAAGCAGGAGCGGGGATTGTAAGTATTAATTTATTTTTTTATTTTTTTGTAAATGGCGCAACTAGGGGGCACAACTCTACAGGGGGCACAGTACTGGGGGCAATGCTACTGGGGGCACAACTCTACAGGGGGCACAACTACAGGGGACACAGTGCTGGGGGCAAAACTACTGGGGGCACAGCTACAGGGGGCACAGTACTGGGGGCAATACTACTGGGGGCACAACTCTACAGGGGGCACAGTGCTGGCGGCCTTACTACGGGGGGCACAGCTACAGGGGGCATAACTGACCATACTCCTCCATTAAGCCACGCCCCTATTTTTTTGCCCGGGGCGCCGCAAGGTCTAGATCCGGCCCTGTTGGGAAAGCCCAATCCAGTGTTACACCAAACCCCCTAGCACCTTGTAATAGGCGGTGCATATGACATAATACTGAATAGATAAAAACTTGCACCAACCAGAATCCACATTCTTCAAAGAGTAAAGATGAATGCTTACTGTAGTTTAATCCATAAAGATTTCCATGGCAACAATTCCACATATAGGGCCTGATTCAGGCCTGATTGCTGTTGAGCGAATTTGCACAGCGGCTGATTATAGAATGACTGCGCAAGCGTATGCACCGCAATGCGCAGGCGTGTCACCAAACAGCGACCGAATGGTGTGAACATTTTGATCGCAAGGCGTTCGCAATGTGATTGACAGGAAGAGGATGTTTGAGGGTGGTAACTGGCCATTTGCTGGGAGTGTCAGGAAAAGCGCAGGCGTTCCCAAGCATTTTCAGGGCGGGTGTGTGACGTCAGCTCCGGCCCTGAGCAGCCTGTGTGTATCGCACTGTAGGAGTAAGTCCCGGGCTTTGCGCACACTGCACACACTGGGAAAACCATTAGATGGTGAGTGTGATGTGAATGGATTTGCAGATGTCCGCTGTCTGGTGAAGTTTTCGCACGGCGTACACATGCATTCACACACTTGCATGGGGCGGGTCTTCACTCTCTATGGGCGGCGGCTATCTGATCGCAGCCCTCTGCAAAAACGCACAGCAGCCATCAGGTCTGAATCAGGCCCATAGAGTAACAGTCTAAGGGCGGGATGTACTAACCTCCGCCATCGTGATAACTGCACTTTTCTCTGCGCTCTGACACTCCCCGCTCCGCTGCCCGCCTCTCCCCCGTCTACTTTCTCATCCCCTTCTCCCTCTTCCTCACCGCCGCGGACACTATATTCTCTCAGCGCTGCGCTCCCCCTGGCCGTTTGGCGCATGCGCGTCCGGGTTTTGCTTTTCCGGGCATGCGCTGACTGACTTATTGAAGAACCAGTGTGCACATGCCCGGAAAAGCAGAACCCGGACGCGCATACATATGTGTAGCACATGAACAAGATTTAGTCTCATGCCAACCACTTGCGGACACTGATGTTACTAGACAATACCAAGCAAAGAGGATGTTTTCAAAAGGTGATATGATTATCTTTAAAGAGGGACGCAGGGCCTAATTTAGCCTGCGGCAGCGTTCGTATGCTGAAGCCCTCTGCTGTGTGCACACGCCAAGAAACTGTACTGCACGTGCGCAAACACATTTGCGAATGCCTCTGCCTGATTGACAGATAGAGGCATTTATGGGGCGGGAGGGGGCATCGCGGCAGCATTTTTTTAGGCGCGCTCCGGACAACACAGGCGTGTCTGGACCGTTTGCAGGGTAGGCTGATTTGGCTGCATGACGCCACACGCAGCCGCTGCGACCTGAAACATGGCAGGTAGCCATCGCAGGCACCCACTAAGAAGGGATTTTTCAAAAGTCCACCCCAAAGAGGTGAAATGTGTTTTAATAAAATCCGGATAAGATTTAGATTTGGTTTTGGCATACAAACGTTACCAAATGAAGTGGCCAAGTAGGTGATTAGATTTTTAGCAGCATGTTAATCTAGGTTTGAAAACAATCAATTTTTAACAATTATTTTACTGACAATCTTGCGATTTTTGTATCATTTTAAATTGGAGGATTGTTAGAGGCTTCTATAGCATCCACCCGAAATGATCTTCATTCCGAGAATTCCTCCGATTCTATCAGACTACCATTTGCAGTACAAGCGGCTGCAGTTTCCGGTACAGGTCTGCTACGCCATGAACATCCACAAAGCTCCGGGGCAGAGTGTGAAAGTGTCTGGTGTGGATCTGAGGAGTAACTGCTTCTCCCACGGCCAGTTGTATGTTGCCTGTTCCACAGACAGCCTGGCCATTCTCCAGCCTGAAGGAAAGACTGAAAATGTAGTTTACCAGGAAGTCCTTCAAAATTAAAGTTACACGCACGGAAATACTTAAATTTCCGTTATTTCACATATGTGTAAAAATATGAATTTACCACAGAGAAAGAAAGTGTACAATAAGGTTTGTGGAAGAAGAGGTGGTGGTCTATAGGAAGCAACCCAAAGATGAACACAGACAGGTAAAGGAGGCATATCTAGGGATGAGGTTAAAGATGTCAAAAGGTCGGTGAAGCCAGAGACATGAACTGGACAGGTCAGGCTACAGGTTCCAGGGATTTGTGATACATGCAAAGGTGAGGGTGGACAGGACAAGACTTCAGAGATTCATATCTCGAGGTAAAAGGTCAGGATAGACTTCAATGGGCAGATTTTAGGCTAAGATCTTGGGTGCGTTCTCCTCGCAAACTATTATGATTACTTGGCCAATTGTCCTGACTGGGAGATCATGACTTCGCCCTCCTGGGCCTGCTGACTTGTATTGGGAAGCGTTGAGCGCCAATGATTGTGTTATGCAATGCACGTTGCTGTCCTGTTTGTTTTTTGCCTTTTTGTCCTCACCACTCTAACATCTCCATATAAATAATAGATCATATGTCAAAATAAATTTGTTCCAATTTGAAACTCCAACTCCAGTTATCATGTGTCGTTATTTAATGAGATAAGTCTTTTTTTGTTAAGTTTATTTATTAAAAGGGATTTAACGACAAACTTGAGTTTAAGCAAAACAATTGTCTTTTACATGTTTCTGTTTAGCCGGTAACTACAAACAGTATAATCCACATATGAGTTCTTAGTACTGTTATTAAAGTAATGAATATGTGCCGATGATAATTGCGAAGCTTAAATAAAAGCACAAAGTGCTGGACAACATATTTGCTGCATTGGGAAAATGTTTTTCATTGATGTAGTCGACAATGGACAAAATCCCAGCTGTGGTCTCCTCACATGTAGGTTTGATCTGCTCTTCAGGAAGTATAAATCCATATGTACCATTATCTCTAAGCTCAAACGTGTAAACGAAATCAATTCCCAGATCGGCAGCCCAATCCCGTGAGGAGCCAGAACTGCTATCTGTTAATAAAAATAATTAGGTGTTAGTAAGCAGCTTGTTCTTCCCTTATATTTACTATAGAGATCCCACATTTTTCGCTATTAATGCCTCACATACCCAAATGCTATAATAAATCTTTTTAACGTTTATATTTTTTGCTTTACTGTGAGTTTTGGACCTACAGTAATTTAACTTTTGCTTTCCTGCCCCGCAAATCTGGATGAACACTCTTCAGGAGCGAATTTAGGGTTTAGGGTGCCCCTAGGCCAGTGATGGCTAACCTTGACACTCTAGCTGTTGTTGAACTACACGCCCCAGCATGCCCTACTACAGTTTTGCTATTTGGCCATGCTAAAACTGATGCAGGGCATGCTGTAGTGTCAAGGTTAGCCATCACTGCCCTAGGCCATAGCCAGATTAAGTAGGAGATGCAGCGCATACTGTACCCCGGGCCCCTCTCTGTCAGGGGCCCCCTGGCTGGAGCACAGTGATATCACTAGCTCTCCTTCTTGTGCAGCAGAACCAAGACAATCAGAATGGGAGCAAGACAGTATGTAGTGTAGGCAGAGACACAGGGACATCAGGTTTCATGAACTACCGATGGAGCTTCCTGACCAGAGGAGAGCTAGAAGGGGGAAGAGAGCTGTAAGTGACCAAGGGATCCCAGCTTCTTCTCCTCCCTGCAAGGGTCCTGTATAACCTGTTATCTAATGAGAGCAGTTGGGTCTAGAGAGAGACACACACACACAGAGTACTCCTCAGTCCTGCCCCAGTGTGTAAGTAGTACAGAGGCTGTATGTGTATTTTAATGTTATTTAAGTAGTCTTTGTTCCACTACAAGAAAACTTTATAAAATAGTTGTCTCTCAATAAGGTGGAGCTATAAACAGTGCCCAGGCATTATTAAACTATTAGTTTAAATCTAATATACACCATTTGCTTAATTTTAATAAAATCAATCTGTACCTCCCACCATGACCCATTACAGGAGGGATAATGTGCTCTCTACATGGACTTCCCTCTTAATTTCTGATTGCAATCATCTGTGTTGAATTACCTTTCTTATCAATAGGTGAAACAGATGACGCCAATCATGTATTAAGAGGGAAGTCCAGGTAGAGAACATTTTGGGGGTAATGTTGGGAGGTATGCACAACTGAATATAGACTCCCCATTCACTAGCCCCCCCCCCCCTGTCTTAAATGCCCCAGGACCCCCAAAGGCTTAATCCAGCCCTGCCCTAGGCACAAAGTAACACCCCTGCCCCCGACTCACAAAATGTTATCATTTTCATTAATTAGTTATAAGCCCTCATTTGTTGATTGACAGTTTAATAGAAAAATAACAAAAAGACTAGAATGTTTAGGACAGTAGGACAGCTTACAAGGGCAGTATGTGCATGTGTTACCCATTTACACTCCATTCAAGATGTAATATGGGTGGTCATTCCGAGTTGTTCGCTCGTTGCCGATTTTCGCTATGCTGCGATTTGCTGCTAAATGAGCATGCGCATGGTACACAGCGCGCATGCGCTTAGTTATTTAACTAAAAACTTAGCAGTTTTGCTGTTGTTCGTGCGGCGCTTTTCAGTCGCACTGCTGATCGGTGAGTGATTGACAGGAAAGGGGCGTTTCTGGGTGGTAACTGAGCGTTTTCCGGGAGTGTGCTAAAAAAAGCAGGCGTGTCAGGCAAAAACGCAGGAGTGGCTGGAGAAACGGGGGAGTGGCTGGCCGAATGCAGGGCGTGTATGTGACGTCAAACCAGGAACTAGACGGACTGAGCTGATTGCAATCTAGGAGTAGGTCTGGAGCTACTCAGAAACTGCAGGAAATTATTTAGTAGCAATTCTGCTAATCTTTCATTCGCTATTCTGCTATGCTAAGATACACTCCCAGAGGGCGGCGGCCTAGCGTGTGCAATGCTGCTAAAAGCAGCTAACGAGCGACAACTCGGAATGACCACCATGGTACAGTACAGTGGAAATATTTTGCAGTTACTGGTACATTTTAGGCTGACAGTACCAACACAAGCATCCAAGTGCCGCCCCTAGGCACGTGCTTAATGAGAAATTCGCCACTGACAGTCTTCCCTCTGACTGGGACAGTCAGAGGGTATTCTTTAGTAATTATGTCTTTACTGGAATATGTTTCACTGTTTATTGATTCTGAATATGAAAGTAGTGAAGCTAGGCTTTCTGTCACTTTCTGTCATATAATAATAATAATAATAATAATAATAATTATAATAATAGTACTAATACTATACAAAATAAGTAATATTTCAGACTAACATAATATGTGTCCAGATTTATCATCATTATCTTGCTGAAGAAACTTACACAGTATACTAGATGATGATCCAACTTCATATTGTGTACCATATAGCTTCGCTATTTCGGTAGCGGCATTCAGCCCCACGGCCATCTGTAATAAATATTTTAAAAGAAAAAATGGTTAATTTCTGATTTTATCTATTACCTCAAAATAAATATCCTCTTGTTAGTGATTCCTTGGTCCATGCAATTTTTTTTTTTTTTTGTTTAGGATTACGGGGGTCCAGTAGTTGGTTTTGCCTTGTAAATGTTTGCAGCCTTAAAAATGACTGGAATCTTGGAGCTCCGGCTGTTTTGCATTACACACGGCCCCAGTACTGTGTAGTACATTGTATTGTGCTATAGTTTATCACACTTCCTCACTGTGGACAAGTATGAGTTCATTTTCCTCCAAAAATCAAATATTTGGACTAGAGATGAGCGGGTTCGGTTTCTCTGAATCCGAACCCGCCAGAACTTCATGTTTTTTTTCACGGGTCCGAGCGACTCGGATCTTCCCGCCTTGCTCGGTTAACCCGAGCGCGCCCGAACGTCATCATGACGCTGTCGGATTCTCGCGAGGCTCGGATTCTATCGCGAGACTCGGATTCTATATAAGGAGCCGCGCGTCGCCGCCATTTTCACACGTGCATTGAGATTGATAGGGAGAGGACGTGGCTGGCGTCCTCTCCATTTAGATTATAAGAGACTGAGAGAGATTTACTGGAGCTGACTAGGAGGAGTACTGTTACTGTAGAAGTGTAGAGACTGAGTGGAGAGAGTTTACTAGTGAGGACAGTGCAGTTTACTTTATAATCCGTTCTCTGCCTGAAAAAAGCGATACACAGCACACAGTGACTCAGTCACATACCATATCTGTGTGCACTGCTCAGGCTCAGGCCAGTGTGCTGCATCATCTATTATCTATATATAATATTATATATATCTGTCTGACTGCTCAGCTCACACAGCTTATAATTGTGGGGGAGACTGGGGAGCACTACTGCAGTGCCAGTTATAGGTTATAGCAGGAGCCAGGAGTACATAATATATTATATAGTGAGTGACCATCAGACACACAGTGCAGTTTATTTAATATATCCGTTCTCTGCCTGAAAAAAGCGATACACACAGTGACTCAGTCAGTCACATACCATATCTGTGTGCACTGCTCAGGCTCAGGCCAGTGTGCTGCATCATCTATTATCTATATATAATATTATATATATCTGTCTGACTGCTCAGCTCACACAGCTTATAATTGTGGGGGAGACTGGGGAGCACTACTGCAGTGCCAGTTATAGGTTATAGCAGGAGCCAGGAGTACATAATATATTATATAGTGAGTGACCACCAGACACACAGTGCAGTTTATTTAATATATCCGTTCTCTGCCTGAAAAAAGCGATACACACAGTGACTCAGTCAGTCACATACCATAT
Organism: Pseudophryne corroboree; assembly: GCF_028390025.1. NCBI lineage: Eukaryota > Metazoa > Chordata > Amphibia > Anura > Myobatrachidae > Pseudophryne > Pseudophryne corroboree. Next base: position 18,653,466 of record NC_086450.1, read on the forward strand.
CTGTGTGCACTGCTCAGGCTCAGGCCAGTGTGCTGCATCATCTATTATCTATATATAATATTATATATATCTGTCTGACTGCTCAGCTCACACAGCTTATAATTGTGGGGGAGACTGGGGAGCACTACTGCAGTGCCAGTTATAGGTTATAGCAGGAGCCAGGAGTACATAATATATTATATAGTGAGTGACCACCAGACACAGAGTGCAGTTTATTTAATATATCCGTTCTCTGCCTGAAAAAAGCGATACACACAGTGACTCAGTCAGTCACATACCATATCTGTGTGCACTGCTCAGGCTCAGGCCAGTGTGCTGCATCATCTATATATATTATATATCTGTCTGACTGCTCAGCTCACACAGCTTATAATTGTGGGGGAGACTGGGGAGCACTACTGCAGTGCCAGTTATAGGTTATAGCAGGAGCCAGGAGTACATATTATATTAAAATTAAACAGTGCACACTTTTGCTGCAGGAGTGCCACTGCCAGTGTGACTGACCAGTGACGTGACCACACTGACCACCAGTATAGTTAGTAGTATACTTATATTGTGATTGCCTGAAAAAGTTAAACACTCGTCGTGTGACTTCACTTGTGTGTTTTTTTTTTTTTTTATTCTATAAAAATAAAACTCATTCTGCTGACAGACAGTGTCCAGCAGGTCCGTCATTATATAATATATAATATATACCTGTCCGGCTGCAGTAGTGATATATATATATTTTTTATATCATTTATCATCCAGTCGCAGCAGACACAGTACGGTAGTTCACGGCTGTGGCTACCTCTGTGTCTCTGCACTCGGCAGGCAGTCCGTCCATAATTGTAATACCACCTAACCGTGGATTTTTTTCATTCTTCTTTATACATACATAGTTACATAGACATCTTCTCTTTATCAACCAGTCTATATTAGCTGCAGACACAGTACAGTACGGTAGTTCACGGCTGTGGCTACCTCTGTGTCTGCACTCGGCAGGCAGTCCGTCCATAATTGTATACCACCTAACCGTGGTTTTTTTTCATTCTTCTTTATACATTCATAGTTACATAGACATCTTCTCTTTATCAACCAGTCTATATTAGCTGCAGACACAGTACAGTACGGTAGTTCACGGCTGTGGCTACCTCTGTGTCTGCACTCGGCAGGCAGTCCGTCCATAATTGTATACCACCTAACCGTGGATTTTTTTCAGTCTTCTTTATACATACATAGTTACATAGACATCTTCTCTTTATCAACCAGTCTATATTAGCTGCAGACACAGTACAGTACGGTAGTTCACGGCTGTGGCTACCTCTGTGTCTGCAGTCGGCAGGCAGTCCATAATTGTATACTAGTATCCATCTCCATTGTTTACCTGAGGTGCCTTTTAGTTGTGCCTATTAAAATATGGAGAACAAAAATGTTGAGGTTCCAAAATTAGGGAAAGATCAAGATCCACTTCCACCTCGTGCTGAAGCTGCTGCCACTAGTCATGGCCGAGACGATGAAATGCCAGCAACGTCGTCTGCCAAGACCGATGCCCAATGTCATAGTACAGAGCATGTCAAATCCAAAACACCAAATATCAGAAAAAAAAGGACTCCAAAACCTAAAATAAAATTGTCGGAGGAGAAGCGTAAACTTGCCAATATGCCATTTACCACACGGAGTGGCAAGGAACGGCTGAGGCCCTGGCCTATGTTCATGGCTAGTGGTTCAGCTTCACATGAGGATGGAAGCACTCAGCCTCTCGCTAGAAAAATGAAAAGACTCAAGCTGGCAAAAGCAGCACAGCAAAGAACTGTGCATTCTTCGAAATCCCAAATCCACAAGGAGAGTCCAATTGTGTCGGTTGCGATGCCTGACCTTCCCAACACTGGACGTGAAGAGCATGCGCCTTCCACCATTTGCACGCCCCCTGCAAGTGCTGGAAGGAGCACCCGCAGTCCAGTTCCTGATAGTCAGATTGAAGATGTCAGTGTTGAAGTACACCAGGATGAGGAGGATATGGGTGTTGCTGGCGCTGGGGAGGAAATTGACCAGGAGGATTCTGATGGTGAGGTGGTTTGTTTAAGTCAGGCACCTGGGGAGACACCTGTTGTCCGTGGGAGGAATATGGCCGTTGACATGCCAGGTGAAAATACCAAAAAAATCAGCTCTTCGGTGTGGAGGTATTTCACCAGAAATGCGGACAACAGGTGTCAAGCCGTGTGTTCCCTTTGTCAAGCTGTAATAAGTAGGGGTAAGGACGTTAACCACCTCGGAACATCCTCCCTTATACGTCACCTGCAGCGCATTCATAATAAGTCAGTGACAAGTTCAAAAACTTTGGGTGACAGCGGAAGCAGTCCACTGACCAGTAAATCCCTTCCTCTTGTAACCAAGCTCACGCAAACCACCCCACCAACTCCCTCAGTGTCAATTTCCTCCTTCCCCAGGAATGCCAATAGTCCTGCAGGCCATGTCACTGGCAATTCTGACGAGTCCTCTCCTGCCTGGGATTCCTCCGATGCATCCTTGCGTGTAACGCCTACTGCTGCTGGCGCTGCTGTTGTTGCCGCTGGGAGTCGATGGTCATCCCAGAGGGGAAGTCGTAAGCCCACTTGTACTACTTCCAGTAAGCAATTGACTGTTCAACAGTCCTTTGCGAGGAAGATGAAATATCACAGCAGTCATCCTACTGCAAAGCGGATAACTGAGGCCTTGACAACTATGTTGGTGTTAGACGTGCATCCGGTATCCGCCGTTAGTTCACAGGGAACTAGACAATTTATTGAGGCAGTGTGCCCCCGTTACCAAATACCATCTAGGTTCCACTTCTCTAGGCAGGCGATACCGAGAATGTACACGGACGTCAGAAAAAGACTCACCAGTGTCCTAAAAAATGCAGTTGTACCCAATGTCCACTTAACCACGGACATGTGGACAAGTGGAGCAGGGCAGGGTCAGGACTATATGACTGTGACAGCCCACTGGGTAGATGTATGGACTCCCGCCGCAAGAACAGCAGCGGCGGCACCAGTAGCAGCATCTCGCAAACGCCAACTCTTTCCTAGGCAGGCTACGCTTTGTATCACCGGTTTTCAGAATACGCACACAGCTGAAAACCTCTTACGGCAACTGAGGAAGATCATCGCGGAATGGCTTACCCCAATTGGACTCTCCTGTGGATTTGTGGCATCGGACAACGCCAGCAATATTGTGTGTGCATTAAATATGGGCAAATTCCAGCACGTCCCATGTTTTGCACATACCTTGAATTTGGTGGTGCAGAATTTTTTAAAAAACGACAGGGGCATGCAAGAGATGCTGTCGGTGGCCAGAAAAATTGTGGGACACTTTCGGCGTACAGGCACCACGTACAGAAGACTGGAGCATCACCAAAAACTACTGAACCTGCCCTGCCATCATCTGAAGCAAGAAGTGGTAACGAGGTGGAATTCAACCCTCTATATGCTTCAGAGGTTGGAGGAGCAGCAAAAGGCCATTCAAGCCTATACAATTGAGCACGATATAGGAGGTGGAATGCACCTGTCTCAAGTGCAGTGGAGAATGATTTCAACGTTGTGCAAGGTTCTGATGCCCTTTGAACTTGCCACACGTGAAGTCAGTTCAGACACTGCCAGCCTGAGTCAGGTCATTCCCCTCATCAGGCTTTTGCAGAAGAAGCTGGAGGCATTGAAGAAGGAGCTAAAAGGGAGCGATTCCGCTAGGCATGTGGGACTTGTGGATGCAGCCCTTAATTCGCTTAACAAGGATTCACGGGTGGTCAATCTGTTGAAATCAGAGCACTACATTTTGGCCACCGTGCTCGATCCTAGATTTAAAGCCTACCTTGGATCTCTCTTTCCGGCAGACACAAGTCTGCTGGGGTTGAAAGACCTGCTGGTGACAAAATTGTCAAGTCAAGCGGAACGCGACCTGTCAACATCTCCTCCTTCACATTCTCCCGCAACTGGGGGTGCGAGGAAAAGGCTCAGAATTCCGAGCCCACCCGCTGGCGGTGATGCAGGGCAGTCTGGAGCGACTGCTGATGCTGACATCTGGTCCGGACTGAAGGACCTGACAACGATTACGGACATGTCGTCTACTGTCACTGCATATGATTCTCTCAACATTGATAGAATGGTGGAGGATTATATGAGTGACCGCATCCAAGTAGGCACGTCACACAGTCCGTACTTATACTGGCAGGAAAAAGAGGCAATTTGGAGGCCCTTGCACAAACTGGCTTTATTCTACCTAAGTTGCCCTCCCACAAGTGTGTACTCCGAAAGAGTGTTTAGTGCCGCCGCTCACCTTGTCAGCAATCGGCGTACGAGGTTACATCCAGAAAATGTGGAGAAGATGATGTTCATTAAAATGAATTATAATCAATTCCTCCGCGGAGACATTGACCAGCAGCAATTGCCTCCACAAAGTACACAGGGAGCTGAGATGGTGGATTCCAGTGGGGACGAATTGATAATCTGTGAGGAGGGGGATGTACACGGTGATATATCGGAGGGTGAAGATGAGGTGGACATCTTGCCTCTGTAGAGCCAGTTTGTGCAAGGAGAGATTAATTGCTTCTTTTTTGGGGGGGGTCCAAACCAACCCGTCATATCAGTCACAGTCGTGTGGCAGACCCTGTCACTGAAATGATGGGTTGGTTAAAGTGTGCATGTCCTGTTTTGTTTATACAACATAAGGGTGGGTGGGAGGGCCCAAGGACAATTCCATCTTGCACCTCTTTTTTCTTTTCTTTTTCTTTGCATCATGTGCTGATTGGGGAGGGTTTTTTGGAAGGGACATCCTGCGTGACACTGCAGTGCCACTCCTAGATGGGCCCGGTGTTTGTGTCGGCCACTAGGGTCGCTAATCTTACTCACACAGTCAGCTACCTCATTGCGCCTCTTTTTTTTCTTCTTTGCGTCATGTGCTGTTTGGGGAGGGTTTTTTGGAAGGGACATCCTGCGTGACACTGCAGTGCCACTCCTAGATGGGCCCGGTGTTTGTGTCGGCCACTAGGGTCGCTAATCTTACTCACACAGCTACCTCATTGCGCCTCTTTTTTTCTTTGCGTCATGTGCTGTTTGGGGAGGGTTTTTTGGAAGGGCCATCCTGCGTGACACTGCAGTGCCACTCCTAGATGGGCCCGGTGTTTGTGTCGGCCACTAGGGTCGCTAATCTTACTCACACAGCTACCTCATTGCGCCTCTTTTTTTCTTTGCGTCATGTGCTGTTTGGGGAGGGTTTTTTGGAAGGGACATCCTGCGTGACACTGCAGTGCCACTCCTAGATGGGCCCGGTGTTTGTGTCGGCCACTAGGGTCGCTTATCTTACTCACACAGCGACCTCGGTGCAAATTTTAGGACTAAAAATAATATTGTGAGGTGTGAGGTATTCAGAATAGACTGAAAATGAGTGTAAATTATGGTTTTTGAGGTTAATAATACTTTGGGATCAAAATGACCCCCAAATTCTATGATTTAAGCTGTTTTTTAGTGTTTTTTGAAAAAAACACCCGAATCCAAAACACACCCGAATCCGACAAAAAAAATTCGGTGAGGTTTTGCCAAAACGCGTTCGAACCCAAAACACGGCCGCGGAACCGAACCCAAAACCAAAACACAAAACCCGAAAAATTTCAGGCGCTCATCTCTAATTTGGACACCGTCTGTCTAAATTAGTTAAGAATACAGCATTCGCATTGTAGGCAGCAACATGCTGTGGCCCGGGATACTGTAAAACCTTTGTTAGAAATGTCCCCACAAAAAATATTACCGCAGACTCCAAATTACCCATGAGACTAATCTGGCTACAACACTCTTTCCTCAGGGCTCAGTACAGTGGTATAACTCCCAGAAACAATGGAGGCACTGGCCACCAGGCATCAGGTGGGCACCAAGAAGTAAAGTCCAAGGTGGCAGCTGAACTAGGACAGATCTCTCTACACCAGTGGTTCACAAACTGCATGCTGTGGCACCCTGGGGTGCCGTAAGGCTCTCGCAGGGGTGCCTCGGGTTGGTGGTCAAGGACCAAAAAAAAATATTTATTGCCAAAGTGCTAGACAAAACCAGTGCTGGTGGCTGCCAATCATAAAACATGTGGACAAACAGAAGCAAAACTGTACACCACCACATAACTGACCCTAAGGACAACAGCTAAGCACAATTTACTTAATTTTATACATTTTTTTCTAAATATATGAGTAATAAGCTTAGCCTAGGGGGTGTCATGAAAAAAATGCTGATACTCTAGGGTGCCATGATTCCAGAAAGTTTATGAACCATTGCTCTACACTCATTTCATACAGATTTGCTACAGTCACTGCTAACTGCTGCCCAAGTTGACAAACCCCCTTTGCAGCCCCCTTCAGCTGAAGAGTCCTGGAATGTGTGATAACAGATGAAAGTGTCTACTGTTTATAGTGAGCTACAGCTCTGCTGTTGAGTCTTATATGATGAAAGAAAGGAGAGCAGAAGCTGTTTTATCAAAGCTTGGAAAGAGATAAAATTATGAGAGATAGAGTACCAACCAATCTGCTCCTGTCATTTTTCAAACAAAGCCTTTAAAATGTAGGGCAGAAGCTTATTGGCTGGTATTTTATATCTTACAATTTTATTTCTATGAGCTTTTATATCCCCCCATGGCTCTATTTATTATCATTTGCAGCCAGCACCCAAAAATAAAGATTCCTAAGAGCCACAGTTACAGTATCTGCAAAAAGGAATCCCTGTACTCCCAGATGTACCAATGGCAAGTTACTGGGATCAATAACTAATGGCAGGAGGCCATGTGTGTATGTAAATCCCATTGTGGGGCACTTTTTTTTTTAGCTATAATGCAAAACATAATTTAAAACGTAGCTCATAATAATGTTCCTCTAAAAAAGGTAGGTATGAGTATATAAATAAAGACTGAGGACCTCTGTTATTTGGCTACTAATGCCCCTGTGAGCTCCTGAAGCCCCTTGTCTGGACCATCACAAGACCACAGTAAGGTCTGCAAAGCCGGGAGGTGTCTCCCTGCACCTCTGGGGGTTGTGGCCTACTTCCCCCTCTGAATCCAGTCCCTCAATTCCTGGGAGTGGGCTGGAGCCTCCACCTTCCCTGTGTGGGACCCAGCCACCCAGTTTTTTCGCGCTCCGCAGCCTTACCACCAGGAGATAATGCCATGCTGGGGACCCAAACACCCGCTCTCCGTGCCTGCCGCAGCGACCTCTCCTTCCATTGTGCTTGGATGAGCCGGCGTGGGAACTAACAGCAGCCTGCTCTCCCTAACCACCCTTTCCCTGGCAATCACTCGACCGACCTCCAACTGGGCTTCTGAGGTGCCGCGTTCTCAGGCTTGTCGGTGCCTGGCATCCTGCAGCTCTCCCCAGTGGTGATCTCTGAGTAACCTCCTCACAGGGGGTCAGTCCAAGGTCTACCCTCTCAGTGCAGGGGCTGACCTATCCCCCGACTTATAGAATTGTCATTCTGGCCCCTGCCCCTGTGGCTTTAGTAGTGGGGACAATATTTTATATACACATTTATTTATTTATTTTCATTTGAATTATTTATTTTTCTCCTCTCACTCACTACAGCAAGATCACACACCCTTGCTCCATATTAAACCCATTTACACTGATTAGGATTTATTACTCCAATTTTTGGGGGTTTGGCTCCCTCATGTGGTGACCTGCTGTAAATTACCAAGCTGACAAAACAGAGTAATTTAGTATATAACATTAAAGCGGCCTTTCATCTGTTCTCTAGCAGCGTTTCCAACTGGTGTTAGTTGGTTGGCCCACAGCTACGGTATTCCAAATCCATTTTCAGTGCACATTTCTTTCTACTGTGGGGATTTGTTACAGTGATTTAGACCTGACCATGTTTTCTGTTTCCTGGTCCCCACTATTGCAACTTCTGGGTCTCACCCTGATTACCTGGATATGAAGTTGCACTAGCAGGCAAACTCCCGCATCCCCTTGGTGCCACTGCCTCATTTACTCATATCCATGATGCTCTATTTTCCCATTCCTATATCCCCCCTATTAGTTTTATTGGCAATGTTCTCCCCTGTGGTTCCATCTGCAGTGGCACACATATGCAGAAATCTACAGACTTCTAAACAAGGGGGAGGCAACATTTCACAGCATTTTACAAGAGACACAAAATCTACTCAACAAAGGGGTCCCCCCTCTCCTCTACTCAGTGCAATGGATAAAGATGGTCCACATTCACTATCCTCATCCACTAAGGAAGACACTCCCAGCTCCGATATCACAGACTTCAAGGGCTCTCTCAAAACAAAACTCAACAAAGCGGTCACATCTATCAAAGCTAAAGTCTCGGCCCTCACTGCAAGAACAACTAAACTTGAATCTCATCAAAACGGTCTGCAGAAAGCCATGAACGACGCTGGTAGAGATCTGGAACACATTGTTTCTGTTACGTCCTAGAGGATGCTGGGGACTCCGTAAGGACCATGGGGTATAGACGGGCTCCGCAGGAGACACGGGCACTATAAAGAACTTTCAGTATGGGTGTGCACTGGCTCCTCCCTCTATGCTCCTCCTCCAGACCTCAGTTAGATCTTGTGCCCAGAGGAGATAGGGTGCATTACAGGGAGCTCTCCTGAGTTTTCTCTGATAAAAGAATTTTGTTAGGTTTTTTATTTTCAGGGAGCACTGCTGGCAACAGGCTCCCTGCATTGTGGGACTGAGGAGAGAGAAGCAGACCTACTTAAATGATAGGCTCTGCTTCTTAGGCTACTGGACACCATTAGCTCCAGAGGGAATCGGAACGCAGGTCTCACCCTGCCGTTCGTCCCGGAGCCGCGCCGCCGTCCTCCTCGCAGAGCCGGGGGATAGAAGACGGGTGAGTATTAGAAGAAAAGAAGACTTCAAGGTGGCAGAAGATGTCAGATCTTCACTGAAGTAAGCGCGCAGCGGTAACGCTGCGCACCATTGCTCCCACACAACACACACAGGGCAGGCACAGATGGGGCGCCCTGGGCAGCAATAAACCTCTGGACTGGCGATTTGGGGTGCATTAGGCTGCAGAGGCAGTAAATACACAGACCCCCGCCATTTTTTGCAGATTGAAGCGGGACCGTAGCCCGCCGCTGGAGGGGGCGGAGCTTGATCCCTCAGCACTAACCAGCGCCATTTTCTCCACAGAAGCTGCAGAGACGCTGGCTCCCAGAATCTCCCCTGCTGAACATAGATCAGAGGGCTGAAAAAGAGGAGGGGGGCACAGTTATTGGCGCAGTGAGTGGGGAAGTTATTAATTATAACATAAAAGCGCTATCTGGTGGTTTTCCAGTATAAGTGGGCGCTGGGTGTGTGCTGGCATACTCTCTCTCTGTCTCTCCAAAGGGCCTGGTTGGGGAAGTGTCCCCTTATAGTTATATCCCGGTGTGTGTGGGGTGTCGGTAAGTGCGTGTCGGCATGTTTGAAGCGGAAGGCTCTTCCAAGGAGGAGGTGGAGCAGATGAGTGGTGAGTCCCCGTCGGTGGTGCCGACTCAAGAGTGGATGGATATGTGGCATATGTTAAATGCAAGTGTGGCATCACTACATAAGAGACTGGACAAAACAGAGTCCAGGGAGTCAACAGGGGGTCAATCCACGGATTGGACCGACTCACAGGGCCCTTCAGGGTCTCAGAAACGTCCCTTGTCACAAATAGTAGACACAGATACCAACACGGAGTCTGACCCCAGTGTCGACTACGATGAAGCGAGATTGCACCCTAGGGTGACAAAAAGTATTCAGTGTATGATTATTGCAATAAAGGATGTTTTGCATATCACTGATGAACCCTCTGTTCCCGACACGAGGGTACACATGTTTAAGGGGAAGAAGCAGGTAGTAACCTTTCCCTCATCTCATGAACTTAACGAGTTATTTGAAAAAGCTTGGGAAACTCCAGATAAGAGACTGCAGATTCCCAAAAGGGTTCTTAAGGGTTCTTATGTCCCTACGCAGGACAGGGTACGTTGGGAATCCTCTCCCAGAGTGGACAAGGCTTTAACACGCCTGTCCAAAAAGGTGGCGCTGCCGTCTCCAGACACGGCGGCCCTCAAGGATCCTGTAGACCGCAGACAGGAGACTACGTTAAAGTCTATGTATACACATACTGGTGCTTTGCTCAGACCGGCAATTGCGTCGGCATGAGTATGTAGCGCAGTTGCAGCTTGGACAGATACCTTGTCAGCTGACCTTGATACCCTAGATAGGGATACCGTTTTATTAACTTTAGCCCATATTAAGTACGCAGTCTTATATATGAGAGACGCTCAAAGAGACATTGGATTGCTGGGTTCCAGAGCCAATGCCATGGCTATTTCTGCGAGACGAGCCTTATGGACCCGCCAATGGACGGGTGATGTGGACTCAAAAAAGCATATGGAGGTTTTACCTTACAAGGGTGAAGTGTTGTTTGGGGAGGGGCTCACGGACCTGGTTTCCACAGCTACAGTGGGTAAATCTACCTTTTTACCTTTTGTTCCCCAACAGCAAAAGAAAACTCCACAGTATCAGATGCAGTCCTTTCGGTCGCAAAAGTCCAGAAGAGGTCGGGGCTCCTCCTTCCTTGCCAGAGGTAAGGGTAGAGGAAAAAGAATACCTGCTTCGACTGGTTCCCAGGAGCAGAAGTCCTCCCCGGCTTCTACAAAATCCACCGCATGACGTTGGGGCTCCCCTTCAGGAGTCCGCACCGGTGGGGGCACGCCTTCGACTCTTCAGCCAAGTCTGGGTTCGGTCAGACGTGGATCCTTGGGCGATGGAAATTGTTTCCCAAGGCTACAAGCTGGAATTCGAAGAGGTGCCCCCCGCGCCGATTTTTCAAGTCGGCCTTACCAGCTACTCCCCCAGAGAGGGAAGTAGTGTTAACTGCAATTCAAACGCTGTGTCAACAGCAAGTGATTGTCAGGGTCCCCTGGGCCAACAGGGAAAAGGGTATTATTCGACCCTGTTTGTGGTCCCGAAGCCGGATGGTTCGGTCAGACCCATTTTAAATCTAAAATCCCTAAACCTGTACTTAAAAAAATTCAAATTCAAGATGGAATCGCTCCGAGCTGTAATATCCAGCCTGGAAGGGGGGGATTTTATGGTGTCGCTAGACATAAAGGATGCTTACCTTCATGTCCCCATATATCCCTCTCATCAGGAGTACCTGAGATTCGCTGTACAGGACTGTCATTACCAATTTCAGACGTTGCCGTTTGGGCTTTCCACGGCCCCGAGGATTTTCACCAAGGTGATGGCGGAAATGATGGTGATCCTGCACAGACAAGGAGTCACAATTATCCCATACTTGGACGATCTCCTGATAAAGGCGAGATCCAGAGATCAATTGCTGAAGAACGTGTCGCTCTCCCTGAGAGTGCTCCAACAGCACGGTTGGATTCTTAATCTGCCAAAGTCGCAATTGGTTCCAACGACTCGACTATCGTTCCTAGGCATGATACTGGACACGGAACGAAAGAAGGTTTTTCTCCCGTCAGAAAAAGCCCAGGACCTCCAGAACATGGTCAGAGACCTGCTAAAGCCAAAAAGAGTGTCAGTTCATCAATGCACTTGAGTTCTGGGAAAAATGGTGGCCTCATACGAGGCCATTCCCTTCGGCAGGTTTCATGCGAGGACGTTTCAGTGGGACCTTCTGGACAAGTGGTCCGGGTCCCATCTACAAATACATCAGAAAATAACACTGTCCCCCAGGGCCAGGGTGTCTCTCCTATGGTGGCTGCAAAGTGCTGACCTTCTAGAGGGTCGCAGGTTCAGCATTCAGGACTGGGTTCTGGTTACCACGGACGCGAGCCTCCGAGGATGGGGAGCAGTCACGCAAGGAAGAAATTTTCAGGGACGATGGTCAAGCCAGGAGTCTTGTTTGCACATCAACGTGCTGGAATTAAGGGCCATATACAACGGCCTTCGACAGGCGGAGAATCTTCTTCGCAACCTACCGGTTCTGATTCAATCAGACAATGTCACAGCCGTGGCTCATGTGAACCACCAAGGCGGGACAAGGAGCAGAGTCGCGATGGCGGAAGCCACCAGGATTCTTCGCTGGGCAGAAAATCACGTAAGCGCTCTGTCAGCTGTCTTCATTCCGGGAGTGGACAACTGGGAAGCAGACTTCCTCAGCAGGCACGATCTCCATCCAGGAGAGTGGGGACTTCATCAAGAAGTCTTTGCAGAGATAACGGGTCTCTGGGGAATTCCTCAAATAGACATGATGGCGTCACGCCTCAACAAGAAGCTTCGGAGGTATTGTGCCAGGTCCCGGGACCCTCAGGCAATAGCAGTAGATGCTCTGGTAACACCATGGGTGTTTCAGTCGGTCTATGTGTTTCCTCCTCTTCCTCTCATCACAAACATTTTGAGTATCATAAGACAAAAAAGAGTACAGACAATACTCATTGTTCCAGACTGGCCTCGAAGGGCCTGGTACTCAGATTTTCAGGAAATGCTCACAGAAGATCCTTGGCCTCTTCCTCTCAGGGAGGACCTGTTGCAGCAGGGGCCCTGCATGTTCCAAGACTTACTGCGGTTACGTTTGACGGCAAGGCGGTTGAACGCCGGATCCTAGCTGGGAAAGGTATTCCGGAGGAAGTCATACCTACTCTAATAAAGGCTAGGAAGGAAGTGACGGCAAAACATTATCACCGTATCTGGAGGAAGTATGTCTCTTGGTGTGAAACCAAGAATGCTTCTACGGAAGATTTCCATCTGGGCCGTTTTCTCCACTTCCTACAGACAGGAGTGGATATGGGCCTAAAGTTAGGCTCCATTAAGGTACAGATTTCGGACCTATCTATATTCTTTCAGAAGGAATTGGCTTCTCTCCCAGAAGTCCAAACTTTTGTAAAGGGAGTGCTGCACATCCAGCCTCCTTTTATGCCCCCAGTGGCACCATGGGACCTGAACGTGGTGTTACAGTTCCTTAAATCACACTGGTTTGAACCTCTTCAAACAGTTGAATTAAAATTTCTCACTTGGAAGGTGGTCATGTTATTGGCCTTGGCATCTGCAAGGCGGGTGTCCGAGTTGGCGGCTTTGTCTCACAAGAGCCCCTATTTGATTTTCCATGTGGATAGAGCAGAGTTGAGAACTCGTCCTCAATTTTTGCCTAAAGTGGTGTCTTCATTTCATATGAACCAACCTATCGCGGTGCCTGTAGCTACGAGTGACTTGGAGGACTCCAAGTCCCTGGATGTAGTCAGGGCATTAAAGATTTATGTAGCCAGGACGGCTAGGGTTAGGAAAACAGAGGCTCTGTTTGTCCTGTATGCAGCCAACAAGATTGGCGCGCCTGCTTCGAAGCAGACTATTGCTCGCTGGATCTGTAATACGATTCAGCAGGCTTATTCTACGGCTGGATTGCCGTTACCAAATTCGGTAAAGGCCCATTCCACTAGGAAGGTGGGCTCTTCTTGGGCGGCTGCCCGAGGCATCTCGGCTTTACAGTTGTGCTGAGCAGCTACTTGGTCGGGTTCAAACACTTTTGCAAAATTCTACAAGTTTGATACCCTGGCTGATGAGGACCTCGCGTTTGCTCAATTGGTGCTACAGAGTCATCCGCACTCTCCCGCCCAATTTGGAGCTTTGGTATAAACCCCATGGTCCTTACGGAGACCCCAGCATCCTCTAGGACGTAAGAGAAAATAAGATTTTAAACCTTCCGGTAAATCTTTTTCTCCTAGTCCGTAGAGGATGCTGGGCGCCCGTCCCAGTGCGGACTTACTCTGCAAGACTTGTATATAGTTGTTGCTTACATAAGGGTTATGTTACAGTGGGAATCGGTCTTTGACTGATATTGTTTTTTGTTCATACTGTTAACTGGTTGCATAGTTCCAGGTTATATGGTATGGTTGGTGTGGGCGGGTATGAATCTTGCCCTTAGATTAACAAAATCCTTTCCTCGTGTTGTCCATCTCCTCTGGGCACAGTTCTCTAACTGAGGTCTGGAGGAGGGGCATAGAGGGAGGAGCCAGTGCACACCCATACTGAAAGTTCTTTATAGTGCCCATGTCTCCTGTGGAGCCCATCTATACCCCATGGTCCTTACGGAGTCCCCAGCATCCTCTACGGACTAGGAGAAAAAGATTTACCGGTTGGTTTAAAATCTTATTTTCTGAACTCTCTGACCTTCGTACTAAGAATTAAGATCTGGACAATCGAGAATGCAGGAACAATATACACATCTGCAATATCCCTGAAACGCTCATCTCTGATGCTCTGGAACCATACCTGCATACCTGCATAGACTTTTATCTTTCTTCCTTCCTGACCTTGGTTTCAGATTATTACCCCTGGAAAGGACACATCGAGCTCTCCGGCCAGAACCCAGGGACAATGAACCTCCACGAGATACCGTTATGAGATTCCTAAGCTTCAAGGATAAAGAGCTCATCCTAGCTTCAACTAAGGGTAAACCAGTCTCTTCAACTCGGCCAAGCTTCAATTCTACCAAGACCTTTCCCTCTTGACACTCGCTAAGAAAGACTTTCGGGACTTGATTAAGGTACTCCGGTATCGGAGATTCCAATATCGATGGGGGTTTCCCTTCAAGCTCACAGTTGACCTGAATGGTAAAACCGTTCTTATTCGAGATCTTCATGAGAGTAAGGACTTACTCCATCATGTTGAAGAATCTGGTCCCTCTCCCGCCAAGAGCCCCAAAAGTTTCTGAGTGACGCGCATCCCTGTGATCATCCCCTGACTTCAACCCATCATCTACTTACTACATATTTAGTGTTTAGTTGCTGATTTAAAGTCACAAAATGTCTCACTTCCCTCCCAGTATTTCTCTTGCCACCAATCCTTCACCCTCACTCCCCCCACCACCCCATTCATACCTCTGCCATTTTGCTCTTATTCTAGAAAACATTAATTCTCTATGAAAGTTTCTTATAAATAATGTTCTCTTCTGTTTCTATTCAATATGTATGCAATGTTTATACATTATTTTTCTATGTTTACTGCTGCTATGATATTGTTTAAGGTTACCTAACTCTGCCCTAGTTTTGGGGCTTATTGCACTGAGCTAGATAAGCTGCCTCTCTTTAATCCCTCACCATTATGTAAACGGCTTTCCATTTTTGCTATAACCACTATCTCTTCCCCCCCCCCCCCCCCCCACACACACACACACACACACACACACACACACACACACACACACACACACACACACACACACACACTTCACCAGGTAGCTTTGCTTTATTAAGCCACATGTTCCTACTACCCTGAGTGCTGGAACCTTATATACCTCTTCTAGTTATACTTTTAGGGGTACAACCCCATATTCGTAAACCATAATATCCTATTAATTTTAGTTTCATATATACCTTACTCACCTTTTTTTTGTTAAATGTTTAAGCTTATGGGGCTCTTTTCCACCTTTTCTTTTCCTGCTTGTCAAATCCCTCATTGTATTTATTTGTTTTTCTCACACACATTATCTCTGACCCTTACCCCCTCTACCCCTCACATACCCAGGGGATATTATTGCCCAAATCTAAAGCCAACTTTTCTCTCCGTTTTTTATTTATTCACTAACTTAATTACTTAATCATCTACCTATTTGTTTCTCTTTCTTTTTCATTTATTTTCTCTTAGTTATGCCTTGTTTGGGTGTTTTTGATTTTTTTTTAAATAATAGTGCCCTGCCAGCATACTCTCTCTGTTTTTCCTTTTTTCCTTGAGTATTTTAGGCTTTTTATTTTACACTTTCCTGGACAACTGACTCCCAAACCCTGTGCACACTCCCCTCCTCTTTGTAGGTACTGTAGGGTTTTCGTACCCAGACCCCCACCCCCCATTTCATTTTTACTTATTCCTTTTTTCTTTTTTTCTTCCCTCCCTCAGTGGGCTGGGGTCCCTGCCTTTATTTCACCTCCATTCCTCACTTTGCCCGAACTGTACTTACTATGCCTCTGACTGTAGTCTCACTGAACATCAGAGGCCTTAACACACCTCAGAAATATTCCCACTTGTTCCATACTATTCAATCAATAGGAGCTGACATAGTGCCTCTGCAGGAAACCCACTTCCGTACACCTAGTCACCCTAACCTGCTCTCCAGATGCTTCTCCACCATGTTTTACTCCTCCAGCACATCTGAACATAATAGAGTAGCTATCCTAATCAACAACAAGTTGCCTTTCAAACAAGACTCTGTCTACACTAATACGGCCGGCCGGTATGTCATTCTAACGGGTAGGCTGCGCCACACGGAGTTCACTGTTGCCACTGTTTATGCCCCAACCCTAGGCCAACCATGTTTACTCAATTTATTTTTTAAAGTATTACATAGTCATCGTATTGGACATTTGCTCCTTGGAGGTGATTTCAACTCTGTTCTCGATCCAACTTTGGACAAGTCTCTCTCCTGTCCCCTTTCTTGTCCTGTATCTAAATCCCTCAATAAACCCATGAAAGAAGCTGGCCTTTGTAATACTTGGCCCTCTTAATCTCTCTTTTATGGATTACACATTTTATTGCAATCCTCACCAGAATAGTCTAGAATTGATTTTATCTTCTGTAATCGTCCTATTTCCAATAACCTAACTGATGCGTCTATTGTCCCTAACTCCTGGTCTGACTATTCCATAGTAACTTCCACTTTTGACCTCCAAGACACTCCGATTCCCAGACCTTCCTGGAGGCTTAATGAGACCCTCCTGAAACTCCCTCATTTTCAGATGAAACTCAAAGACGTTTTGCAAGAATACTTTGCCCTTAATGTGTTCCCCACTTGCTTGGGAGGCTCATAAGTCTTTTATTAGAGGACACATCATTGGTTTTGCTTCCCATAGAAACAAGGAACTCAAACTCCTTCTATGGTCCCTTGCGGACCAGGTTCACCAACTAGAGTCTCTTCACAAACGCACCCCTACGCGGACCCCCTATATAAACAACTCACCTCTGCAAAATCAACCCTCGACACTATCCTCTCTGAAAGAATAGAGAAATCACTCTGATTGTTAAACCAGCGATTCTATGAAAAGAGCAACAAAGCAGACACTCTCCTTGCTAATCACTTGAAGGCTCGTAAGGCTACCCTGGCGATCCCAGCAATGAAGCACTCCTCCAGCTCTCTTCAATATAATGCCTCTAAGACCAATTCTGTTTTTAAAGACTACTACTCTTATCTTTACAATCTTCAGGAACACACTCCCCCTCAGTCTTCTTCCCTCATCTTTTTCTTTTTTTCTTGTTTGGGAGTCTTGCTTTGTTATGTCCTTTTTTTTAGGTGATTAATTCTAATATTTCCCATTGTTTTACTTTGTTATCTATGTTATTTTCTATCTGCAAGCACGAAGGTTGAGAATGACTCTCCTATTTACCATTTTGTTATGTACAGCCTTCTGTTATTTTGTCTAACTTTTGCTGTTCATTCAATAAAATTATACGATTTGAAAAAATAAAAGTAAATAATAATCTTGTAATCGCTTGATAAATTCACACGTGTATTCACATAAATACATTAAAAAAAGGCATAAACAACCTCAATGGTCATGTGATGAAAATATATTCCGCATCTAAGGGCCGGATGTAATACACTTGTGAATTTATCAGGCTCGTGGGAGATTATTATATACTCCTCCTCAGCCTTTCTTTATATACTCGTACCTACCTTTTTGGAGGAACATTTTTAAAGGTTTCGTTTTAAAATTATCTATATTTTGCATTACAGCTAAAAGGCACCACCTTGTATTTCACCTCCTGGCACCTGGTATGAACTTACGCCCCTGGCTCAGTCTAACTGTTCAGAGGTTAGAGCCTGGTCTCCCACACATTAATCAGCTTCACTGAAAGCAGAATGCTCGGGCTGGTAGTGGCTCTATTGGTGCAACCCTCTTACCAACACCTGGAATTAAAACCTGTTCCTGGTTCCTTGAAAGTGGAATTCACATGAATATTGGTTCATCTCACGAAGATGTATCAAACCTTAGAGTGAGATAAAGTGGAGAAAGATAAAGTATCAACCAATCAGCTCCTGTCATTTTCAAACACAGCCTGCAAAATTACAGTTAGGAGGTAATTGGTTGGTACTTTATTTCCTCCAAGGTTTGATACATGTACCCAACACTGTGAATCCCACCAGTTGTCCAATGGTCAAAAGAGAGTCTTTGATAAAAACCTGTTTGGTCACTTACCATTTCATCATGGTTGGCAGAAGTATTAGTAGTGTAGCCGTAGGGAAGCAGAATGAGTTGGCTGTATGAGTGCATTGTCAGGAAACATAAGATATCAGATTTAAGACTGTTCAGCAGCTGTGAAACAGCTTGGACCTCCGGTTCTGAGGTGGGGCCAGGTCCACAGTATGTAATGGCGCTACAAACATTGGATGCACCAATTGCTAAAAGGCAAGAGGTACAAAATGGTTAGCCGGATACATTACAGTTAATTTAGTAAAAGGAACAAAGGAACAAATACAATTAGGATACTTTATAAGGCTATAGATGGAGTCAAATTGCCATTTTAGCTCTAGAATACATAAAGTAACGTATTGGCCACTTTTTCAAGTAGCAAGTCAAGTACAGACTATGGAAGGTGGGTATTTGCTTTGGGTCCATCCAGAGCCATAGTTCCAGATACAGGTGTCACCACACTTAAAGTCTAGATCAGAGCTGGCCAAACCAGTCCTCAAGATCTACCAACAGTTCACATTTTCCAGACCACCTAGCTGGTGCACAGGTGAAGTCATTACTAATTAAGATGTGCTGCATTCATTCCTAACTGACAATTCTACAGATCTCCAGGAGGCCTGGAAAACATGAACTGTTGGTAGATCTCGAGGACCGGTTTGGCCAGCCCTGGTCTAGATTATTTTCTTTGAGTTTGTTACTTTGTAGGTTTAGATTACATAACACAAAGGATTGTTTCTAAATCAAGCTAAGTGCTCGGCTAGAGATTGTCTTTTGGTCTGAACTCAATGGACCCATCCTTAGATGAACCATTGTACCAGAATGATGAGACAGAATGATTCTGCTGCATGTGGACTATTTATTCAAGGTTTGAAAAAAAATAATGTGTTTTTAGTGTAAAATCTATTCTCTGTAAATCAATTTACATTATTAATAACTTAAAGTGTTAAAATGTTTCCAGTGAAATCAATAGAAAGACAGATAGGACCCCATTCTGAGTTGGAGGAGTACTCAAGTTGTAGCTTATTTTGGCCACAACCTGCTCCTTTTTTGTTTTTAAGGCACATGCACATCTTTTGAGCTGTGCGTCTATTTCCCCACGCAACTTGGTCCCTGGGCTAAGGAGTTGTAGGGGGGGGGGGGGGGGGTTGTATTTCCATGTACTGTGGGCAAATCATTGTCTTGTGTCATGAACTTACTGCACCACTTTGCGTCAAAGTTTCTATTGAGATCAACCCCGTAGCAAGTTTCATTGTTATGTGGTGAGCGCGATTTTCTCCAGAGACGATCCTATGTATAAATACAAAATAAAACAATTTATATGAATAAAATGTGAGTAGCCAAACAACAATAAAGACGAAAATGAATCACATAACAGTTCTAACATCTTGAGTACATGTCTATGTTTAACACAGCAATATCTCACCCCACAGCAGGTGACCTACAGTATACATGGATTCTGTGTTTCCATGAATTTACATTTTTCATGTGCTAGATTTACAAAGTGGCGGTAAATCTTGCAAGAAAGTTTAGACTAACAGCATCAATGCATCACCAAGATAAGGGATGGTGCTCTACTCTTCAGAGCGATGTAAAAACCAGAATTCCGGGAACAAATTGGTAGCATCCTATGTTAGGATATTTTTTGTTCTATAACAACTGTTAAATTTTAATGAATCTACATTCGTTATTGATAGTTTGTTATTACATTATTACCGTAGTCCAGGAATAAATAAATCCATCAATATTTAGGACAGGCAGAATATAGAAATCTATGTGTGTAAGCGCTTTGTGGATCACAGGGTTGCTGTTGTAATTTTCAAGAATCTGAAATAAAAAAAAACCCCACAACAAATGTAAACAAAATCCAGAAGGCCATTGCGCTACATGAATCAAATACATTTTCTTTGATTTTCTACCTGTATTTAATGGGCCCTACACACTGGCTGATTACACGAAAAGATATGAACGATCTTGTTTAGTAATGAACCAGATATTGTTCATATCTTTCAGTGTGTAGGCACCAATGATGAATGACGCGCGGCCCCGCGCTCGTTCATCATTGGTGCCGGCTCGTTTATACATGCAAGCCAATATGGACAATATCATCCATATTAGCATGCAGGGCTATGGGGCCGGGTGGCGGCCGTATCGGTGGACAATCGCGCAGTGTGTAGGGCCCATAAGTTTAAGTTTTAAGGGGATGGATAGCCGCTGCTAAATTGCATATAATATTGTATATAGGACTTAATTCAGCATGGATTGCTATTTAGAGAAATCGCAAATTGAGCGATTATCGAATGACTGCGCAATGTAGCCGCTGATAGACTGACAGGAAGCCGGCATTTCTGGGCGGAAACCTGACGATTTCTGGGTGTGTCAGAGAAAAACAGGTGGGCCCAGGCATTTTTGGGGGAGGGTCTCTGATGTCAGCACAGACCACTTCCAGGCCGTCTCAGTCGCAAATTAGTGGCAGCCTCAGACCTACTTAAATTTGCTCAGACAGTAAAAAATCTTCGATGTTCTGGAGATTGCGTATGCATCTGCAAGTGGCTAGCGGTCTGCGATGCATTCGCAAACTTGTATGGGGCATTTTTTCTTCCTGTCCGGGCGGCGACTTTCGACTCTCCGACAACTGCAATTTCTCAGAATAGCGATCCATTACTGAATTAGGCCCACAGTATATTACTTGTCTATTGAATTGTTTACTTTCACGTGTATCTAGCTATTCCTAATATGATCTGGTTTCTGGCAAGCTTAAAAAGCGTGATATTTGCACTCGCTGTGTGGTGGGGATCAGCACCAGGCGCGGCTAACCGGTACCGCTAGATGGGTGTTTTCATTATTATGTGGAGATTTACTTACAGATATGCAATAAATACAATGGGCATAATTCAGATGTGGTATGAGGTGCCCCAACACTTTGATTATGGGTTCATAGAGAATTCCAAGGCCATTAGCATTTTGTCTCTGGACTCCTGGAGAAACAACCCTAGTGCAAGGTACAGTGTCTTAAATGAGGTGCAGACAGGGTACAGGATTCCGGCTATGGCAGGGATTCCAGAACAGGACAAGGCAAACAGGAACTCCAAAACTGTGACAAACAAACTGGCTAGGAACAGAGTAGGAATAGCAGAATTTAACACAAGCTGGAATAAAACTTAACAGGAGTCCATAGACAAAATGCTAATGGCCTTGGAATTCTCTATGAAGTCATAATCAAAGCGTTGGGGCAAGGTCTGTTGGTAATACAATTCACAGGTCTGCCGAGGTATGAAACGCTCTTCCTGGCCTATTATAAAAATGGACTCTGACTGTACCTGCTGATAATTACCATCTTAGGTGGTCATTCCGAGTTGTTCGCTCGCTAGCTGCTTTTAGCAGCTTTGCACACGCTAAGCCGCCGCCTACTGGGAGTGAATCTTAGCTTCTTTAAATTGCGAATGAAAGATTCGCAATGTTGTGATAAGACATCTCTGTGCTGTTTCTGAGTAACTCGAGACTTACTCGGCATCTGCGATCAGTTCAGTGCTTGTCGTTCCTGGTTTGACGTCACAAACACACCCAGCGTTCGCCCAGACACTCCTCCGTTTCTCCAGCCACTCCCGCGTTTTTCCCAGAAACGGTAGCGTTTTTTCACACACACCCATAAAACGGCCAGTTTCCGCCCAGAAACACCCACTTCCTGTCAATCACACTACGATCACCAGAACGAAGAAAAAACCGTGAGTAAAATTCCTAACTGCATAGCAAATTTACTTGGCGCAGTCGCAGTGCGGACATTGCGCATGCGCACTAAGCGGAAAATCGCTGCGATGCAAAGAAATTTACAGAGCGAACAACTCGGAATGACCCCCTTAGTCAGCCAGTGTGGACACTTGTGTGGGAGATCTAGGACAACGTTATGTGATAAGCTCTTTTATTTCTTTTAATATGTGAGTGTATTTGTTTAAAAATAAACACCCATCTATTTAAAGGATTACTGCACTATTGGCTTTTCTCTTTGTTACCTGTGTGTCGGAGTTATCTAGACACACATTTATAGGACAAAGGCGAACGTGGAATGCTGGTCACCTTGGAAGCTCTCCTGAGAAAATCTATTCTATAAAGAAATCATGATGTGCCTGTTTTTTCTGGAAAACCTTGTGAGTGAGAGGTATTGAAACCAGCTTATTCTACATTTCTTAAAAGGACTTCTATACTATTGTGCTTTCTCTTTTTTATGTGTGTATCTTGGTGTTCCTCATTATTGTGAGAACATTAAAACACACTATATAGGTTGTGATATGGAAGAAAGTAGATATCCTGTACAGGGGTGTATCTAGGGGTCTGAGCGCCCCTGGCAAAGTAAGGGGCTGGCGCCCCCACCCCACACATTTAGAATAAGGTGTTTGTATTGGAAATGGGGAATGGTCTTGTGGGGGAAGGGCGTGGACACAATAGTACTTCCAATTCAAATTATGCCACACAGTAGTATCCCTTATTTACATTACACCACACAGTAGTGTCTCGTATTCACGTTACACCATCCCTCCCCTCTAACCCACCTTTCCCACAGCCTGACCTTAACCCCCCCCCCCTCCAAAAGCCTCTTCAGTGGTGCCTAACCCTAACACACCCTTCCTAATCTCCCTCCCTGCAGCCTAGCCGTAGCCCTCCCACCCCCGCTCCCAAGGGCTGCTGGGAGCTGTAGTTTATTTTGAGTCTGATTTCAAGTGCGGTGCTGCCGGACACATGTGCCACTCCAGCAGTAACAGACTCTCACCAGGTACAGTCTGACAGTACTGCTTTTCTATCTTTTGGCCGCGGGTGGCACAGCTAGGCGGCGCCCCCTCCTTGCCTGGCACCCCTGGCGAGTGCCATCCTGGCCAATAGGTAGATACACCCCTGATCCTGTATGTGACATGCTAAATCCAAGGAGCGCCTAAGTGAAATATAATATTTTGTCATTTATTTCCGTATTATATTTATTACATGTTATGTCACCGCACTGCGTAAGGTTCTTGACGTGTCAGTGACAGACAATACCAGGGGAACACAACTGGAAACTCTAACAGTTACAATGACATACTTCTTTAATGAACCATTGACAAAATGCCACCGAAATCCATTCGCGAGCATGAATTCCGCAGTCCATCCAAATGATTTTCTTCTTTCTATCGGATGGCAGACCAATCTACAAACAGGGCGACATAATCAGATCTCTACATCATATGGGAAGAAAGAACAGTCCGGTCATCACTGTAAGAGCCGCTATTAAAGTGTCAGCCTTATAGTATGTTGTAGCTTGTGTAATTGTGTGTGCACTGCTAGCCAGGGTAACTCCTCCTGGTTACACAACGTTATACATTACTTTTATTATAAGTTTATCACTTATATCATTACCAATATTTATTTTAAATCTTATCATATCTATTAGTTAGCCGATATTATTCTATATCCGGCTCTGATACTACAGTACATAACTATGATTAATTTTACTAAATCTGATAATTAGCCTGTATACAATAGGGGCCGATTTATCACAAAATGCTTCTGAGGATGTTGATGTGTTGTGATAAAATCATCTCAATTTGCAATGTGATTATTAATTACATTGCAGGAATGCACCAATAATCACATGCAGAAACAGAGCTCGCGAGAAAGCTCTGTCCCTGCGATGCCACTCTGCAGACATATCAGGCTATTATTCGTCCAGAACGCTCCGGAACGCCGTTCCTGAAGGTGTTCTGAAAAATGACGTCATCTTGAGCGATCTCCCGGAACGTCCTAGCCGACGTGCCAGCAAAGTTTGGGAGGGCGGGTGTGGGCTGTGAGTAGGCAAATCACTATTTCCTGCAGTGGTTTGAGACGCGCCGGAGGCTGCAGATGTGCTACCTTCTGTAGAAGTGTAAAGAACCCACAAAAATGTCCGTCGCCGAGTAAGAGACAGACGCTAGAGGTCACATTTGACCTCTAGCATCTGTCTCCTCGGTGGCAGGCATTTTAAGAGGGATTTTTACACTGCTATGGACGAAAGTGCTTCCGTAGCCCCCGGCACATCTCAATCCACTGTGGGGGCTGCAGGGGCTAATGGTATGCTTACTCAAAGCCTGTGCTCACCCTTACCCCTGCCAATGCGCATGAAACCTCTGGCAATGCACAGAAGACCCCTAACAACACGTATGAAACCCCTGGCAAAGTGCATGAAACCCTTGGAAACGCACAGGATACACCTGGTAATGCACATGAGACCCCTGGCAATGAGCTTGCAGCCAGACTTCTGACAACACATATGAAACTCCTGACAACATGCATGAAACCCTTGGCAATGAGCATGATAACCCTGACAACAGGCAGGTATTTTAAAAGTAATTAGAAGCCTTTCTCTGTGGCATAATTTGTAAGGGGCATTATTGTGTGTGGGGCATAAAATCGTGTCAGGGCCATAACACTGTGTGTGGCATAATATGTAATGGGCATTATGGTGTGTGGCATATTGCGTAATGTGCATTGCGGTGTGTGGCATAATGTGTAACGTACTTTACGGTGTGTGGCATAATGTGTAATGGGCATTAAGGTGTGTGGCATATTGTGTAACGGGCATTACGGTGTGTAGCATATTGTGTAATGGGCCTTACGGTGTGTGGCATATTTTGCAATGTGCATTGTGGTGTGTGGCATAATGTGTAATGGGCATTAAGGTGTGTGGCAGATTGTGTAACGGGTATTACGGTGTGTAGCATATTGTGTAATGGGCCTTACGGTGTGTGGCATATTTTGTAATGTGCATTGTGGTGTGTGGCATAATATGTAATGGGAATTACAATGTGTGGCATATTGTGTAATGAGAATTATGGTGTGTGGCATAATGTGTAATGGGCATTAAGGAGTGTGGCATATTGTGTAATGGGCATTATGGTGTGTGGCATATTGTGTAATGGGAATTACGGTGTGTCGCATAATGTGTAATGGGCATTATGGTGTGGGGGCATTACTATAAAAAGGAAAAATTACAAATAATGTAAGGGGTATGAATCAGTTTTTTTTTCCTGTGGTAGGCAATGTCTGGGCATGTGGTTTGCAAAAATAGGGTATAAGGTAGTATTTTCCTACAAGGTCATGCCCCTTGCAGCATAGTCACACCCCTTACAGTGAGGCCACACCCCTTTTGGGGTTCCCCACTGTAGCTCCTCCCACATCACCCACAGCTCGGCACACCACTGCCCACCCACAGGAGTTCTTGAACCTATTTTTCTAAAAAATAGCATTGATCCCAAGTATGTGCTGCGCATTGGTTGCTGTTGCCGACATCTACACCACCGACACTGCCGGGTCTCCCCTTGTCATGACTACTGACACTGCTGGGTCTCCCCCCATCATGACTACCTCCTCCCACACTGCAACCCCCCCTCCCTACTGCTCATACTCATCACACCAGGGACCAGTGAACGGAGGGCTGACAGTCTTCGGATCCTCTTCCTGCTGTGACCCCCGGTGCTGTAAAGTGAGCTGCCGCTTCGCCCATTTGTGATTTTGGGACATCTGCGTCCCCCTCTGAATACCCCCCTAATTCAGTTACATGAAGACCATAAGGCATAAATGACACTCACTTTTAAATAGTACATTGGTCTTGTCTCATAGGTCGCTCCAAGATATTGTAATGTTACGAGATCTTTGTGTGTGTCCTTTATTTGATCCATCCATTTGTATATCTGTAAAATGCAAGAAAATCTCCCTTTTATTTATGTAATAATCGTCATATGGTAATACAGAAATATTACACAGGCGGTGCTGCCTTGTATGTACAATTGTATGGTGTGTTACACTGGGTGTGGTTCATCAAATCGACAGTGTCTAGGTCGACAATGTTTAGGTCGACCACTATAGGTCGACAGTCACTAGGTCGACATGGATGGAAGGTCGACAGGGTTTCTAGTCCGACATGTGCTAGGTCGACAGGTCTAAAGGTCGACATGAGGATTTTTTTTTTTTTTGGTGTCGTTTTCTTCGTAGAGTGACCGGGATCCCAATTAATGCACTGCGTCCCCTCGCATGGCTCGCTTCGCTCGCCATGCTTCGGGCATGGTGCCTTCGCTCCGCTACCGCTTCGCTCGGCACACTTTACCGTTCCAATCGTAGTCCACGTGGATCGTTAAGTATGAAAAAATTCAAAAAAAGAAAAAAAATGTGAAAAACTCATGTCGACCTTTAGACCTGTCGACCTAGCACATGTCGACCTAGAAACCCTGTCGACCTTCCATCCATGTCGACCTACTGACTGTCGACCTATAGTGGTCGACCTAAACATTGTCGACCTAGACACTGTCGATCTTCAGACCGGATCCCGTTACACTATCTATGCACGTGGCCTGTGCTGGAGTTCTCGCTCCGTGCCTACAGACGCGTCCTTATCAATCTAGTGCTTTGTAGTTCCCGCGTCACAGAACGCTAGTCCCAGACTTTTGCAGTTTAGCATCTTTTTAGCACCACATTGCGGGGGAGATGTACTAAGCCTTGAAGAGAGATAAAATGGAAAGAAATAAATGGATGGAGGTAAAGTGGACGGAGCTAAAGTACCAACCAACCAGCTCCTGTGAAACCCAGCCTGTAACATTGCAGTTAGGAGTTGTTTGGCTGGTACTTTGGGCTTAATTCAGGGTTGATTGCAAAATAAAATTTTCCTGTAATGGGCAAAACCATGGGGGTCATTCAGAGTTGATCGCTCGCTAGCAGTTTTTAGCAGCCGTGCAAACGCATTGTCGCCGCCCACTGGGGAGTGTATTTTCACTTTGTAGAAGTGAGAGCGCCTGCAAAATCTTTTTGTGCAAAACAAAACCAGCCCTGTAGTCTTCGGGATCCGGTCTGAAGATCGACAGTGTCTAGGTCGACAATGTTTAGGTCGACCACTATAGGTCGACAGTCACTAGGTCGACATGGATGGAAGGTCGACAGGGTTTATAGGTCGACATGTGCTAGGTCGACGGGTCTAAAGGTCGACATGAGTTTTTAAAAAAAAAAAAAATTGGGGGGGATTTTTTCATACTTAACGATCCACGTGGAGTACGATTGGAACGGTAAAGTGTGCCGAACGAAGCGGTAGCGGAGCGAAGGCACCATGCCCGAAGCATGGTGAGCGATGCGAGCCATGCGAGGGGACGCGGTGCACTAATTTGGGATCCCGGTCACTCTACGAAGAAAACGACACCCAATTTTTTTTCCCCCCTCATGTCGACCTCAAGACCTGTCGACCTAGCACATGTCGACCTAGAAACCCTGTCGACCTTCCATCCATGTCGACCTAGTGACTTTTGACCTATAGTGGTCGACCTAAACATTGTCGACCTAGATACTGTTGATAAAACGAACCACACCCGTAGTCTTCGTGTGCGTTGATTCTAACAATGGAGGGACGGCTTTTGACGTCACACACCCGCCCATCGAACGCCCAGCCACGCCTGCATTTTTTCTTCCACACCTGCATTTTTCTAAGCACTCCCTGAAAACGGTCAGTTGACACCCAGAAACGCCCACTTCATGTCAATCTTCCTGCGTGCGGCCGTGCGACTGGAATGTTTGTTACACTCTGTGCAAACCCACGATGCTCAAGGTGCCCGTATGACGCGACTGCCAATTTTCAGCCTGATCGCTGCGCTGCGAACAACGGCAGCTAGCGATCAACTCGGAATGACCCCCCATGTGCAGTGCAGGTGGGGCAGATGTAACATGTGCAGAGAGTTAGATTTGGGTGGGGTGTGTTCAAACTGAAATCTAAATTACAGTGTAAAAATTAAGCAGCCAGTATTTACCCTGCACAGAAACAAAATAACCCACCCAAATCTAACTCTCTCTGCACATGTTACATCTGCCCCACCCGCAGTGCACATGGTTTTGCACATTATAGGAAAATCTTATTTTGCAGTCAACCTTGAATTTGTCCCTTTATCTCCGTCCAAGGCTTAGTAAATATACACCAAAATACCAGCCAGTCAGCTCCTAACTGCCATGTTACATGACAGGAGCAGATTGGTTGGTAGTTTATCTCTCTCCACTTTATCACTCTTTAGGGCTTGGTACATCTACCCTGTTGCATCTTTCTTGCATTGCAGCCGCACATAAACAAGACTGTAGTATACGGAGTTCTTAGAATTTGCATTTTTTCGTGCTCGTAGCAGTGTAAATCTGCAGTCCAGTGATTTTTATTTGAGCGTACTTTGATGTTATTTGCCATATCAATGCATGAGACACAACTGTGTAGAAGCTCTTACAATCCATGTATCTGGTGACCCTCATTTAACAAGAAGTTTATGATTCTGGTTCATTCATTCCTCACCTCATCCATTGAGTGGTACTTTGTGTAATCAAAGGAAGACAACGATTTCTGTCGGCTTTTTCCATCATCGACAGGGTTTTCATCTATCAGTTTCTGTACATCATTTATCATCACCCTAGAAATGAGCATAAAAAAATAAAACATGATGAAAATAAATCTGGCATCATAGAATATCTACTGTATCCTACATGTAATTGGTGTTATTATTAGAGACGAGCAGTCCGGATTCCTTCGAATCTGGACCACTCCAAACAGCGGCACCATTTCACACTAATGCACGCTGCTGAAAGCTGCACTGTAGTGAATGTAATGAGACTCCAAACTCACAAGTGGCTGTGCTGTGACTTTGTATAGGGGGCACGCTGCTGTATGCTGTGCTGTACTCTGTGGTAGTGGCTGTAATGAGACTCTGGGCTCACAAGTGGCTGTGCTGGAACTGTGTATAGGGGGCACGCTGCTGGAAGCTGCACTATACTTTGCTGTAGTGGCTGTAATGATACTCCAGACTCAAAAGTGGCTGTGCTGTGACTGTATATAGGGGTTTGCTGCTGAAAGCTGCGCTGTAGTGAATGTAATGAGACTCCATGCTCACAAGTGACTGCTGTGTATAGGGGGGCACGCTGCTGAAAGCTGCGCCGTACTCTGCTGTAGTTGCTGTAATGAGACTCTGGACTCACAAGTAGTGGTGGGTTTAGGAAGGGGGGGCGAGCAAGACCCCCCCCGTAACTTACAGATACAGCCACGCCCACTTAGGATCTTCCTGATGCCGCAGCTCTGTTGCTCAATTGCAAAAGCTGCTTTCTACATTCATAAAACTGCACTTAAGCATCCACAAGGTCACACAGTGACAACAGATTAGTTAGACCCTTTAAGCTCAGTGCTCAGTACAGTGTTCGATGGTTTCTGTATGGTAAACTGTTCCGTCATCTACCGTATTGGGCAGCAGCACATGCTGTTCCATAGACTTACTTTACTAGAATATCTTTTTGAAGAAAGATTTGCTTCAATTTCGGCAAAAGGTAAGAAGGCACCTGTACATGCACCTCCCTGCCCGGGGTGACGTCCTCTACATCGCTTGGTTTCCATAGATCCAGCTGCAATGGAAAATAACGTCATGCACAGTATTACCAATAGGGAAACCTTTTATAAATACATCATGCTATATGGAAATGTATTATAGTATTATTAGTTACCAGCTCATCAAAATGATGGAACAGCATAACAGTAAGGTAGTGTCAGTAGCTGTGCACACCCAAATGGAGCAATACTTGAATTGTTCTGTCTGGCACCATCTAGTGGCCCCTGGAACGCAAAACACTTGAATTCTCCCATAGAGGTGAGGTTCAGTGTTAGTCTTTTATTATATAGGATAGTGGTGCACTGTAAAATGGTGCACTGTAAAATGTTGCTGTTTTAGAATGACAGCGAATCAGATGCTTGCTTTCATTTCCTGAGCGGTGCAGGAAAGTGACATGAGCGCGATTGCTACGGATTTAATTCGCTCTCACTATGCACCAGTTTCCCTAAATGATCCCTATGTTTTCACTCATAAAAATATATTCCAGCACAGGCAAATGCAGATGGGGATCCCCCTCCCTTCCCCGACTTGGCCGGCAGCTCAAATCATCAACAGAATATCAGCAGTAATATATAATATGACTTTACTATAACTGCGGCCACATCATGCAGTATAATGGACGGATCGATGCTGCCACACATGCCCAGTGGTAACACCGCAGTGGCATGTAGTGGGGTGAGGCAAGTGAGGCAGGTGAGGCAGAGCCTTTCCTGTCATACTTATGTTTACGTTGTGGAGAGGGTGCCTGGACTGCACACCCTGGCTTCTTATAATGGGATGTGCTAACTTTCTGGGACTTAGTACTACAATATTGGAACAAGAGTGCAGGTGCACCAAACACCATTGAAATTATAACAACAATAATATCCAAGGTTCTTGGCATAAATTGGCCAATATATGAGCCTGCCCACCTTCTTCACGGTGACCTCATTGGACAGGTCCCTAACATTATAGGGGTTCACCTCTGGGACCCAGAGCACCCCAAAACCACCCAGGGCATCACACAAATAAGTGATAGAAGTGAGAAATCAGTGTTAGGCAAGTGAAAGAAACTGCTGAGTGCTAGAAAGAGGGCAGCAGTTAGGTGTCAGAGTGCTAGAGAGAGGGCAGCAGTAAGGTGTCAAAGCATTAGAGAGAGGACAGCAGTAAGATGTCAGAGTGCTTGAGAGAGGACAGCAGTAAGGTGTCAGAGTGTTAGATAGAGGACAGCAGTAAGGTGTCAGAGTGTTAGAGAGAGGGCAGCAGTAAGGTGTCAGAGTGTTAGAGAGAGGGCAGCAGTAAGGTGTCAGAGTGTTAGAGAGAGGGCAGCAGTGAGGTGTCAGAGTGCTAGAGAGAGGGCAGCAGTAAGGTGTCAAAGCATTAGAGAGAGGACAGCAATGAGGTGTCAGAGTGCTTGAGAGAGGACAGCAGTAAGGTGTCAGAGTGTTAGAGAGAGGGCAGCAGTAAGGTGTCAGAGTGCTAGAGAGAGGGCAGCAGTAAGGTGTCAAAGCATTAGAGAGAGGACAGCAGTAAGGTGTCAGAGTGCTTGAGAGAGGACAGCAGTAAGATGTCAGAGTGTTAGAGAGAGGACAGCAGTAATGTGTCAGAGTGTTAGAGAGAGGGCAGCAGTAAGGTGTCAGAGTGCTTGAGAGAGGGCAGAGTAAGGTGTCAGAGCATTAGAGAGAGGACAGCAGTAAGGTGTCAGAGTGCTTGAGAGAGAACAGCAGTAAGGTTTCAGAGTGTTAGAGAGAGGACAGCAGTAAGGTGTCAGAGTGTTAGAGAGAGGACAGCAGTAAGGTGTCAGAGTGTTAGATAGAGTGCAGCAGTAAGGTGTCAAAGCATTAGAGAGAGGACAGCAGTAAGGTGTCAGAATGCTTGAGAGAGGACAGCAATGAGATGTCAGCATGTTAGAGAGAGGACAGCAGTAAGGTGTCAGAGTGTTAGAGAGAGGACAGCAATGAGATGTCAGAGTGTTAGAGAGAGGACAGCAATGAGGTGTCAGACTGTTAGAGAGAGGACAGCAGTAAGGTGTCAGAGTGTTAGAGAGAGAGAGAGGACCAGTAAGGTGTCAGACTGTTAGAGAGAGGACAGAAGTAAGGTGTCAGAGTGCTAGAGAGAGGACAGCAATGAGATGTCAGCGTGTTAGAGAGAGGACAGCAGTAAGGTGTCAGAGTGTTAGAGAGAGAAGAGCAATGAGGTGTCAGAGTGTTAGAGAGAGGACAGCAATGAGATGTCAGAGTGTTAGAGAGAGGACAGCAATGAGGTGTCAGACTGTTAGAGAGAGGACAGCAGTAAGGTGTCAGAGTGTTAGAGAGAGAGAGGACCAGTAAGGTGTCAGACTGTTAGAGAGAGGACAGAAGTAAGGTGTCAGAGTTCTAGAGAGAGGGTAGCAGTAAGGAGTCAGAGCATTAGAAAGAGGACAGCAGTAAGGTGTCAGAGTGCTTGAGAGAGGACAGCAGAAAGGTCTCAGAGTGTTAGAGAGAGGACAGCAGTAAGGTGTCAGAGTGTTAGAGAGAGGGCAGCAGTAAGGTGTCAGAGTGCTAGAGAGAGGGCAGCAGTAAGGTGTCAGAGCATTAGAGAGAGGACAGCAGTAAGGTGTCAGAGTGCTTGAGAGAGAACAGCAGTAAGGTGTCAGAGTGTTAGACAGAGGACAGCAGTAAGGTGTCAGAGTGCTTGAGAGAGGGCAGAGTAAGGTGTCAGAGCATTAGAGAGAGGACAGCAGTAAGGTGTCAGAGTGCTTGAGAGAGAACAGCAGTAAGGTTTCAGAGTGTTAGAGAGAGGACAGCAGTAAGGTGTCAGAGTGTTAGAGAGAGGACAGCAGTAAGGTGTCAGAGTGTTAGAGAGAGGACAGCAATGAGATGTCAGCGTGTTAGAGAGAGGACAGCAGTAAGGTGTCAGAGTGTTAGAGAGAGAAGAGCAATGAGGTGTCAGAATGTTAGAGAGAGGACAGCAATGAGATGTCAGAGTGTTAGAGAGAGGACAGCAGTAAGGTGTCAGAGTGTTAGAGAGAGTGCAGCAGTAAGGTGTCAAAGCATTAGAGAGAGGACAGCAGTAAGGTGTCAGAATGCTTGAGAGAGGACAGCAATGAGATGTCAGCATGTTAGAGAGAGGACAGCAGTAAGGTGTCAGAGTGTTAGAGAGAGGACAGCAATGAGATATCAGAGTGTTAGAGAGAGGACAGCAATGAGGTGTCAGACTGTTGAGAGAGAGAGAGAGGACAGCAGTGAGGTGTCAGAGTGTTAGAGAGAGAGAGAGGACCAGTAAGGTGTCAGACTGTTAGAGAGAGGACAGAAGTAAGGTGTCAGAGTGCTAGAGAGAGGACAGCAATGAGATGTCAGCGTGTTAGAGAGAGGATAGCAGTAAGGTGTCAGAGTGTTAGAGAGAGGACAGCAATGAGGTGTCAGACTGTTAGAGAGAGGACAGCAGTAAGGTGTCAGAGTGTTAGAGAGAGAGAGAGAGAGAGAGGACCAGTAAGGTGTCAGACTGTTAGAGAGAGGACAGAAGTAAGGTGTCAGAGTTCTAGAGAGAGGGTAGCAGTAAGGAGTCAGAGCATTAGACAGAGGACAGCAGTAAGGTGTCAGAGTGCTTGAGAGAGGACAGCAGAAAGGTCTCAGAGTGTTAGAGAGAGGACAGCAGTAAGGTGTCAGAGTGTTAGAGAGAGGGCAGCAGTAAGGTGTCAGAGTGCTAGAGAGAGGGCAGCAGTAAGGTGTCAGAGCATTAGAGAGAGGACAGCAGTAAGGTGTCAGAGTGCTTGAGAGAGAACAGCAGTAAGGTGTCAGAGTGTTAGACAGAGGACAGCAGTAAGGTGTCAGCATGTTAGAGAGAGGACAGCAGTAAGGTGTCAGAGTGCTTGAGAGAGGGCAGAGTAAGGTGTCAGAGCATTAGAGAGAGGACAGCAGTAAGGTGTCAGAGTGCTTGAGAGAGAACAGCAGTAAGGTTTCAGAGTGTTAGAGGACAGCAGTAAGGTGTCAGAGTGTTAGAGAGAGGACAGCAGTAAGGTGTCAGAGTGTTAGAGAGAGGACAGCAATGAGATGTCAGCGTGTTAGAGAGAGGACAGCAGTAAGGTGTCAGAGTGTTAGAGAGAGAAGAGCAATAAGGTGTCAGAGTGTTAGAGAGAGGACAGCAATGAGATGTCAGAGTGTTAGAGAGAGGACAGCAGTAAGGTGTCAGAGTGTTAGAGAGAGTGCAGCAGTAAGGTGTCAAAGCATTAGAGAGAGGACAGCAGTAAGGTGTCAGAATGCTTGAGAGAGGACAGCAATGAGATGTCAGCGTGTTAGAGAGAGGACAGCAGTAAGGTGTCAGAGTGTTAGAGAGAGGACAGCAATGAGATGTCAGAGTGTTAGAGAGAGGACAGCAATGAGGTGTCAGACTGTTAGAGAGAGGACAGCAGTGAGGTGTCAGAGTGTTAGAGAGAGAGAGAGGACCAGTAAGGTGTCAGACTGTTAGAGAGAGGACAGCAGTAAGGTGTCAGAATGCTTGAGAGAGGACAGCAATGAGATGTCAGCGTGTTAGAGAGAGGACAGCAGTAAGGTGTCAGAGTGTTAGAGAGAGGACAGCAATGAGATGTCAGAGTGTTAGAGAGAGGACAGCAATGAGGTGTCAGACTGTTAGAGAGAGGACAGCAGTAAGGTGTCAGAGTGTTAGAGAGAGAGAGAGAGAGAGAGAGGACCAGTAAGGTGTCAGACTGTTAGAGAGAGGACAGAAGTAAGGTGTCAGAGTTCTAGAGAGAGGGTAGCAGTAAGGAGTCAGAGCATTAGAGAGAGGACAGCAGTAAGGTGTCAGAGTGCTTGAGAGAGGACAGCAGAAAGGTCTCAGAGTGTTAGAGAGAGGACAGCAGGAAGGTGTCAGAGTGTTAGAGAGAGGGCAGCAGTAAGGTGTCAGAGCATTAGAGAGAGGACAGCAGTAAGGTGTCAGAGTGCTTGAGAGAGAACAGCAGTAAGGTGTCAGAGTGTTAGACAGAGGACAGCAGTAAGGTGTCAGCATGTTAGAGAGAGGACAGCAGTAAGGTGTCAGAGTGCTTGAGAGAGGGCAGAGTAAGGTGTCAGAGCATTAGAGAGAGGACAGCAGTAAGGTGTCAGAGTGCTTGAGAGAGAACAGCAGTAAGGTTTCAGAGTGTTAGAGAGAGGACAGCAGTAAGGTGTCAGAGTGTTAGAGAGAGGACAGCAGTAAGGTGTCAGAGTGTTAGAGAGAGGACAGCAATGAGATGTCAGCGTGTTAGAGAGAGGACAGCAGTAAGGTGTCAGAGTGTTAGAGAGAGAAGAGCAATGAGGTGTCAGAGTGTTAGAGAGAGGACAGCAATGAGATGTCAGAGTGTTAGAGAGAGGACAGCAATGAGGTGTCAGACTGTTAGAGAGAGGACAGCAGTAAGGTGTCAGAGTGTTAGAGAGAGAGAGGACAGCAGTAAGGTGTCAGACTGTTAGAGAGAGGACAGAAGTAAGGTGTCAGAGTTCTAGAGAGAGGGTAGCAGTAAGGAGTCAGAGCATTAGAGAGAGGACAGCAGTAAGGTGTCAGAGTGTTAGAGAGAGAGAGGACCAGTAAGGTGTCAGACTGTTAGAGAGAGGACAGAAGTAAGGTGTCAGAGTGCTAGAGAGAGGACAGCAATGAGATGTCAGCGTGTTAGAGAGAGGACAGCAGTAAGGTGTCAGAGTGTTAGAGAGAGGACAGCAATGAGATGTCACCGTGTTAGAGAGAGGACAGCAGTAAGGTATCAGAGTGTTAGAGAGAGAAGAGCAATGAGGTGTCAGAGTGTTAGAGAGAGGACAGCAATGAGATGTCAGAGTGTTAGAGAGAGGACGGCAATGAGGTGTCAGACTGTTAGAGAGAGGACAGCAGTAACGTGTCAGAGTGTTAGAGAGAGAGAGGACCGGTAAGGTGTCAGACTGTTAGAGAGAGGACAGAAGTAATGTGTCAGAGTTCTAGAGAGAGGGTAGCAGTAAGGAGTCAGAGCATTAGAGAGAGGACAGCAGTAAGGTGTCAGAGTGTTAGAGAGAGAGAGAGAGAGGACCAGTAAGGTGTCAGACTGTTAGAGAGAGGACAGCAGTAAGGTGTCAGAGTTCTAGAGAGAGGGTAGCAGTAAGGAGTCAGAGCATTAGAGAGAGGACAGCAGTAAGGTGTCAGAGTGCTTGAGAGAGGACAGCAGAAAGGTCTCAGAGTGTTAGAGAGAGGACAGCAGTAAGGTGTCAGAGTGTTAGAGAGAGGGCAGCAGTAAGGTGTCAGAGTGCTAGAGAAAGGGCAGCAGTAAGGTGTCAGAGCATTAGAGAGAGGACAGCAGTAAGGTGTCAGAGTGCTTGAGAGAGAACAGCAGTAAGGTGTCAGAGTGTTAGACAGAGGACAGCAGTAAGGTGTCAGCATGTTAGAGAGAGGACAGCAGTAAGGTGTCGGACTGTTAGAGAGAGGACAGCAATGAAGTTTCAGTGTTAGAGAGAGGACAGCAATGAGGTGTCAGAGTGTTAGAGAGAGGACAGCAGTAAGGTGTCAGAGTGTTAGAGAGGACAGCAGTAAGGTGTCAGAGTGTTAGAGAGAGGACAGCAATGAGGTGTCAGAGTGTTAGAGAGAGGACAGCAATGAGGTGTCAGAGTGTTAGAGAGAGGACACCAATGAGGTGTCAGTGTGTTAGAGATAGGACAGCAGTAAGGTGTCAGAGTGCTAGAGAGAGGACAGCAGTAAGGTGTCAGAGTGTTAGAGAGAGGACAGCAGTAAGGTGTCAGAGCGTTAGACAGAGGACAGCAGTAAGGTGTCAGCGTGTTAGAGAGAGGACAGCAGTAAGGTGTCAGACTGTTAGAGAGAGGGCAGCAATGAAGTGTCAGTGTTAGAGAGAGGACAGCAATGAGGTGTCAGAGTGTTAGAGAGAGGACACCAATGAGATGTCAATGTGTTAGAGAGAGGACAGCAGTAAGGTGTCAGAGTGCTAGAGAGAGGACAGCAGTTAGGTGTCAGAGTGTTAGACAGAGGACAGCAGTAAGGTGTCAGCGTGTTAGAGAGGACAGCAGTAAGGTTTCAGAGTGCTTGAGAGAGGACAGCAGAAAGGTCTCAGAGTGTTAGAGAGAGGACAGCAGTAAGGTGTCAGAGTGTTAGAGAGAGGGCAGCAGTAAGGTGTCAGAGTGCTTGAGAGAGAACAGCAGTAAGGTGTCAGAGTGTTAGAGAGAGGACAGCAGTAAGGTGTCAGAGTGTTAGACAGAGGACAGCAGTAAGGTGTCAGCGTGTTAGAGAGGACAGCAGTAAGGTGTCAGAGTGTTAGAGAGAGGACAGCAATGAGGTGTCAGAGTGTTAGAGAGAGGACAGCAATGAGATGTCAATGTGTTAGAGAGAGGACATCAGTAAGGTGTCAGAGTGCTAGAGAGAGGACAGCAGTAAGGTGTCAGAGTGTTAGACAGAGGACAGCAGTAAGGTGTCAGCGTGTTAGAGAGGACAGCAGTAAGGTGTCAGAGTGTTAGAGAGAGGACAGCAATGAGGTGTCAGAGTGTTAGAGAGAGGACACCAATGAGGTGTCAATGTGTTAGAGAGAGGACAGCAGTAAGGTGTCAGAGTGCTAGAGAGAGGACAGCAGTAAGGTGTCAGAGTGTTAGAGAGAGGACAGCAGTAAGGTGTCAGAGTTTTAGAGTGAGGACAGCAGTAAGGTGTCAGAGTTTTAGAGAGAGGACAGCAGTAAGGTGTCAGAGTGTTAGAGAGAGAGAGGAGCAGTAAGGTGTCAGTGTGTTAATATATAATGCCCACATGTATATACTGCTGCACCTGTGTATACTGCTGCACCTGTGTATAATGCCCACATGTATCTACTGCTGCACTTGTGTATAATGCCCACATGTATATACTGCTGCACCTGTGTGTAATGTCCACATGTATATACTGCTGCACCTGTGTAATTTGCCCACATGTATATACTGCTGCACTTGTGTATAATGCCCACATGTATATACTGCTGCACCTGTGTATAATACCCACATGTATATACTGCTGCACCTGTGTATAATGCCCACATGTATATACTGCTGTACCTGTGTGTAATGCCCACATGTATATACTGCTGTACCTGTGTGTAATGCCCACATGTATATACTGCTGCACCTGTGTATAATACCCACATGTATATACTGCTGTACCTGTGTACAATGCCCACATGTATATACTGCTGTACCTGTGTGTAATGCCCACATGTATATACTGCTGCACCTGTGAATAATGCCCACATGTATATACTGCTGTACCTGTGTATAATGCCCACATGTATATACTGCTGTACCTGTGTGTAATGCTCACATGTATATACTGCTGAACCTGTGTATAAGGCCCACATGTATATACTGCTGTACCTGTGTGTAATGCTCACATGTATATACTGCTGAACCTGTGTATAAGGCCCACATGTATATACTGCTGTACTTGTGTGTAATGCCCACATGTATATACTGCTGTACCTGTGTGTAATGCTCACATGTATATACTGCTGTACCTGTGTATAATGCCCACATGTATATACTGCTGTACCTGTGTATAATGCTCACATGTATATACTGCTGCACCTGTGTGTAATGCCCACATGTATATACTGCTGCACCTGTGTATAATGCCCACATGTATATACTGCTGTACCTGTGTATAATACCCTCATGTATATACTGCTGCACCTGTGTATAATGCCCACATGTATATACTGCTGCAACTGTGTGTAATAGCCACATGTATATACTGCTGCACCTGTGTATAATGCCTACATGTATATACTGCTGTACCTCTGTATAATGCCCACATGTATATACTGCTGCACCTGTGTGTAATACCCACATGTATATATTGCTGCACCTGTGTATAATGCCCACATGTATATACTGCTGCATCTGTGTGTAATACCCACATGTATATACTGGTGCACCTGTGTATAATGCCCACCTGTATATACTGCTGCACCTGTGTATAATGCCCACATGTATATACTGCTGCACCTGTGTGTAATACCCACATGTGTATACTGCTGCACCTGTGTATAATGCCCACATGTATATACTGCTGCATCTGTGTATAATGCCCACATGTATATACTGCTGTACCTCTGTATAACGCCCACATGTATATACTGCCGTACCTGTGTATAATGCCCACATGTATATACTGCTGTACCTCTGTATAATGCCCACATGTATATACTGCTGCACCTGTGTATACTGCTGCACCTGTGTATAATGCCCACATGTATATACTGCTGCACTTGTGTATAATGCCCACATGTATATACTGCTGCACCTGTGTGTAATGTCCACATGTATATACTGCTGCACCTGTGTAATTTGCCCACATGTATATACTGCTGCACTTGTGTATAATGCCCACGTGTATATACTGCTGCACCTGTGTATAATACCCACATGTATATACTGCTGCACCTGTGTATAATGCCCACATGTATATACTGCTGTACCTGTGTGTAATGCCCACATGTATAAACTGCTGTACCTGTGTGTAATGCCCACAAGTATATACTGCTGCACCTGTGTATAATACCCACATGTATATACTGCTGTACCTGTGTACAATGCCCACATGTATATACTGCTGTACCTGTGTGTAATGCCCACATGTATATACTGCTGCACCTGTGTATAATGCCCACATGTATATACTGCTGTACCTGTGTATAATGCCCACATGTATATACTGCTGTACCTGTGTGTAATGCTCACATGTATATACTGCTGAACCTGTGTATAAGGCCCACATGTATATACTGCTGTACCTGTGTGTAATGCTCACATGTATATACTGCTGAACCTGTGTATAAGGCCCACATGTATATACTGCTGTACTTGTGTGTAATGCCCACATGTATATACTGCTGTACCTGTGTGTAATGCTCACATGTATATACTGCTGTACCTGTGTATAATGCCCACATGTATATACTGCTGTACCTGTGTATAATGCTCACATGTATATACTGCTGCACCTGTGTGTAATGCCCACATGTATATACTGCTGCACCTGTGTATAATGCCCACATGTATATACTGCTGTACCTGTGTATAATACCCTCATGTATATACTGCTGCACCTGTGTATAATGCCCACATGTATATACTGCTGCACCTGTGTGTAATAGCCACATGTATATACTGCTGCACCTGTGTATAATGCCTACATGTATATACTGCTGTACCTCTGTATAATGCCCACATGTATATACTGCTGCACCTGTGTGTAATACCCACATGTATATATTGCTGCACCTGTGTATAATGCCCACATGTATATACTGCTGCATCTGTGTGTAATACCCACATGTATATACTGGTGCACCTGTGTA
Organism: Pseudophryne corroboree; assembly: GCF_028390025.1. Classification (NCBI taxonomy): domain Eukaryota; kingdom Metazoa; phylum Chordata; class Amphibia; order Anura; family Myobatrachidae; genus Pseudophryne; species Pseudophryne corroboree. The sequence goes on from NC_086450.1 coordinate 18,693,249, forward strand.
TAATGCCCACCTGTATATACTGCTGCACCTGTGTATAATGCCCACATGTATATACTGCTGCACCTGTGTGTAATACCCACATGTGTATACTGCTGCACCTGTGTATAATGCCCACATGTATATACTGCTGCATCTGTGTATAATGCCCACATGTATATACTGCTGTACCTCTGTATAACGCCCACATGTATATACTGCCGTACCTGTGTATAATGCCCACATGTATATACTGCTGTACCTCTGTATAATGCCCACATGTATATACTGCTGTACCTGTGTATAATGCCAACATGCACCCATGGGTCCTCTCTAGTAAACACTGTTGAGAACTATTTGTTCAATATTTCTGTGTTTTCATTGTCGTCATTTATTAGGAATCCCATTTCACTTTATATATATATATATATATATATATATATGAAGATAGAGATATGCAGCACTCCTGGCGTCTTGTGTGCTGCATATCTCTACCTTTGTTTTTACTTCATTATACATGCGGGCACCCGGCGCAGATGGGCAGCATTAAATGAGAGCCGGACATTGCAAATATTATATATATATATATATATATATATATATATGTCCAGTTTGACAGGCACTTCACCTTAAGCACTCTGATGCCTGGGTGCCCTCCCATGGACCATTAGAATATGATACATACACAACAAACGGGCGACACGCCTCAGACTTCCAAGAAAGATGGACAGCTACAACAGCTTCACATTGTCAACATTTCAGGTGCCTTTAATATACTCCTTTCATCAGGATAAACCTTTTGGTTCACAGGTTTCTTTCTTTACTCCATGGTTACACAACCTGAAGTTCTCTGTTACACAACCGAAGGATCCTCTTCTCCAAAGGGTCTGTGGCTCCTGAAGGTCTTTTGACCGTGACCCCTGTACACTCAGGGTTGAGACTTATAGAACCTACCAGCAGGTCTTCATGCCTATAAGAGCAGCTTTTCCCATAAGGTTTGATGCTCTTACCGGTACTGGGATGCCTACCAGGACTTACGCCACTAACGATTGTATGAGCTCAACCCCTGAGTGACCTGAATTAATGCTGTTGGAACGAAAGACCAAAAAAAGGATAGGAGCTACTATAAGACTAGAGACTGGAGAACAATAAACAGACATTTAAACACAGAACTCTCCCAAAGCCTGGACAGCTTTCGGGTGAGGAGAGAACATAAAGCATGTACACAGACAATACACTACAAAAAGAAGTAAGACCAAAACAATAAAGAAACAGAGTCACTGGCATATGGAGTACTGAATGCAGGTGAGATAGATGACTAAGGAAACACAGGACAGTATAGCAAGAAGACGAGGAGTACTATAGCAGAAATAACTAAAGCAATCAAGACAGATAATGCAACTGACACAGAGTAGGAATGGATGCTGATGATTATGTACTGGCACAGGGCTGGACACATGAATACTGAGTTGGATGCTGATAATTACATAACTGACACAGAGCTAAACATAGGAATAACTGAGTTGGATGCTGATGACAATACAACTGACACGGAACACAGGAATACTGCAGAGGACAGTAACACAATAACCAGACAAAGGTTTCCACGACTAGACCTAGAAACTAAAGAGAAAGGCTCCCACTGCAACCAGGAACTATAACCAGCCAGGAGTGAGAGACAGACAACCCATATATAGGAGACAAGAGTCAATGAGAGTCACAGCACAGCCAGCCTCCCCTAATTACCGTCTTCAGTATGCCGACTGACGGGATCCCGGCGCACAGTATACCGGCGCCGGGATCCCGACAGCCGGCATACCGACACTTATTCTCCCTCGTGGGGGTCCACGACCCCCCTGGAGGGAGAATAAAATAGTGTGGCGCTCGTAGCGCGCCACCGTGCCCGTAGTGTGGCAAGCGCAGCGAGCACGCAAGGGGCTCATTTGCGCATGCCACACTGTTGGTAAGCCAGCGGTCGGGCTCCCGGCGCCGGTATGCTGGTCACCGGGAGCCCGACTGCCGGCATACCATAGTGAACCCTAATTACCAACTCACTGGTGCTGCTGCACATCCACCAGGCTCCTGACTTTCACAAGAAACAACAGGCTGGAGTCAGGTAACAAAGCATTCCCCAACAGGTGTGCTGCTACACACAGTAGCCAGCTTCCTTTTATATATACACACACACACACACACACACACACACACACACAAACAAACACAAACATGTATAAAATCCCTTCAATGTTTGTTTTATTTAATTATATACCGTGTTGTAGTCCTGATTCTGAGTCACACGCAATACCAATATGAGTGCAAATAGTTAATGTTTTTCAACTGTGCATGCGTGTAAGTTGTTAAACAGTCACACCGCACATGCACCCCACAGTGTGCACACACAGAGGAGAGTTGTGACACAGTATCCAAAATGGGTTTTCCTAGGCGGGGACAGGGCGGTGGCTAAGACGATGGTTCATCTTATGGGAGTGTCACAGGCACGTCACGGAACTAGTTACAAAGTCAGGCACTTTATCGCTCACACTGGAGACCATACTCTGATGGAGATTCTTCACCTTTCATTGGGTTAGTGCAAGTTTCAATGGTACGACCAATGATTGTGTCTACAGACTCCACACGCAGTATTACATCACCTAAGGATGTTCACGGTGGGTGTATTAGTCCTTTTGTTATCTTTACAAACAATTAATATGTGTACACCTTTAGTGAAATTGCAACTTATTTTTCACAGCGAATGTGTAACTTACCTGTAACTCATTGCAGATTTCTTTGATGTGCTCCGCTTGGTGTAATGTCTCTGGAACAATGCTTAATACTTGGTCTCTAAAAGGAAGGATGAAAAAAACCCATAACATTTCCACCTGCAATGCAGCCTACATTAAGTAGCCATCCCAGCTGTGTGGTTACACGGCTGCTTTATAAATAGATTCGGCTCAGTGAATGAAAGGAACATAGTATTGAACGGGAAGATTGACAGGCAGAGGCACACATGGGGAGTGACAGCGGTAGAGGCATGCAGCATTGGGGAATACTGGGTGTGTTGCCCTCATTTTCCGAAAGTGGTTGACGCAGTTTCCTTGACGTTGCTAGCCTCCCTGCGACTGCAAGTCTAAGTAAGGTCAGCGATGACATCGATGTTCATCCCAAACTGCGATAGCATCGCAGTTTTTAGCAATCGCAAATGCAGGAAGGAGGTAGTATGCGTTCTTGGTTGCTAGGTAATGCTACAGAGGCAGCTTCCGGCTCTCAATCTGAATGAGTCACACGTGCAGCAGTGCGAATTTACTACTCCCCCCTCACTGCCTGCTTGCTGATTGGTTGGATACCCTTATATATACCTGGCTGGCCACTCCCTCTGTGCTGGTTATAGTTTACCCTTGCCATGTAAACTGCTGGTCCCTGTTATCAATATTATCATTGTTCTGCAGATACTGTGCCAGAATCTCTGCCTGTCAGCATCCTGTATCCTGCTCTGCCTGCCATAACCCTGGCTTGGTGTGGCATTCTCCATCTGCCTACCGTAGCTCCCCAACCAAGAGCGTGTATACCATCTGCACTGTTAAAACACCTGCCTGGACAGAGGTAAATCAAGCTAGTGCATCATACCTTGAGCAGCCATGTACCTCATTCTCATCATCTATTCAGTGCAACTTAGTGTCTTCAGTCTATTGGGTCAGCTCCTACTGCTGGAGGTATCAAGTCCAAGGGGCCCCCTAAGTACCGGTGTGCGCAACGAACACAAAGGGAACAGCAGGGGGTTGCTATTGGTTAAAACCATCTTGAGGACTCTAGGACCTTCACCCCAATAGTACTGAGTTCCCTCTAACATCAAGCAAGTCCTAGGATCTTTACATCTATCAAGTTCAAGCATCTGCACATCATTTATCAAGTCCAAGTATCTTCACGTTTATCAAGTGCAAGTGTTTCCACACTCATCAAGTCCAAGAACATCAATTCTAAGTAAGTCCAAGAGTCTCGACGCTAAGCGAGTGCAAGGTCTCTAACAATATTCATTACAGTTCCTTTATCAGAAACAAATTATCTGCGTACAGTACGGTACATTTCTACAAATTAATTAGACTCCTAGTGAAATAATGTAACATAGTGTTTAAGGATTTCCATTTTTCTCATAATGCTTCTTAGTAGACCACGTTATATGTTTCCTCTTTCCTTACCACTCACGCCAAGACCACGTAGCCCGGCGCACAATTACATTTTTGGTTTATTACTACGAGTCCAAGCGAGATAATACTGTATATCGCCTGTCCTGTTACCTGGTATATGCCACATAGACTAGTGATCATAAGTAATTTGATTTGGCCATTGATCACCAACCCGAAGCACCCCTTCAACTGCCCCGTGGCAGCCTGCTCCCAGTCTTAAAACAACTACTTTTATATTTATGTATGAATTTGTGCATTAATCTTATAAACAATAAGTAACTTAGTGTTTTGCTTTCACAACTATAACTGTAAAATGTAGCAATTACGCTTCATTCACCCGATCAATCTATGTACTAAGAACGCACAACAAGCAACACTGACTTACCCATGATAATGCACTTTTACAGACAAGACCTCCGATGCTATTGCGCTCATAAAACACATAAAGTAAGGCAGAACCTTCATCCTGGTAGCGCTGGCAGTGGCTCCTGTGACTCTCACACTGATCTCCGCATTTAACTTGGGATCTTGCCCTAAAGCAGACAGCGCTGTTCAGATAACACTATCTATGCCCATCCCATTGGAATGACAGGCATATAATGCATTCTGTAAATATCCCCGTAATAGAGTCTAGCACCTTATTAACCGTCTAACACACTGTATAGCTCAACTTATGTTAACATTGCAAATAGGTACAGTAGTTCCTGAATAAATCCCGCCAACAGTTTTATTTAATAATAACTGCAAATATACTACAAATAACAACAAAACAAAACAAAAAAAATCATATTCCTTTGTGTTTCATGTCAGTGAACATTCAGGGGAAAAGAGAAAACAATGTGGATTATTTTGCAGACTTAATTTGCTGCTGCCTCATTAACTAAGCTCTGCATCGCTGCTCCGTGTGACTGCGGCTTTCATTGGAATGCTTGTGGCTGCTGAAAAGAGCTGACCCCGCCAGTGAGAAACAAGCAATAAACTTTCACTGAGCTAAATCTGCTAAAAAGATAACTTTTTTTGATAATGCTCTGAATAAGCCCTAATGTCAGATTGCTCCGCAAAAGTACTGGGGGTATATTTACTAACATTCGATTTTGGAATCCTCTTTATGAATTTTCAAAATCGATTCTTTTTTATATTCTAAAATCCTTTAAAAAAATCCTCATTTACTCAAAATTGATTTTGCATTTGATTTTCAAATCAAATTTTATGTAGATTCATGTTTGGAAGGGATTTAGAGTTGAATTTATGAAAATCGAACCTCAAATCCCCAGCAAAATCGAATGCAAAATCGAAACGTCCTCATTGCTCCCTGTTGTTCCAAATGTATCATATACACACTAATTAAAGGGGAAGCTCTCTCTTTACCCTGTCTTATACATAAAAACCTTAGTGATTATTTTTGTTAATTATTTTTTTTAAATAATTACAGCTGAAATATTTGCAAATAAATTTAGCCTTAATCTACCGTCCAGCCTGCCTTCCACTTTCTGTGCTCACATAGTCAGCTGTAAAAAAAACAAAAACCACTGCCTGCTCCCTGTTTATTGCATAATCTGGGGTAAGTTGTTTATTTAATGCACAATTATTCAATAGATGGCAGCAGAGCACAATATCGTACACTTTTGCCAAATTATATAATAATAAGCCTTCCGAATATATTTTTTTTTACATAAACCAAAGATTTATTTTGTCATAGATTGGGTGGCTGTATGTGCCTCTTAATACTTATGCTTATCAGGAGATTGTGGATTTGACAATGAAGTCAGAAGCCAGGAGCAACAGCCATAGGCTAAATTACCTTTTTTTGGTGGAATGGGAAAAAATTAGACCAATATAGTAACAATTCCTATTAGTTGCTTTATTAGCACACACTGGTATCTAACATAACAACTATCCCTCTGGCATTTGTCTCACACTAATTTTTTTCATACAGGTATAAATTGCTGAGGATGTAGGCATCATGGGACGAACCACGCTAGCCAGTTACAACACTCATGATTTTAAAATTCATTATATCATCCAACCACATTGCCCAATATTGTGCTCTGGTGCTATCTATTGCATATTCACGGAATAAGTATGATGTCTATAAGTATAAATATGTGCACTATTCAACTCATGAAGCTGCTGATGGTGCTCTGATTGATGCTCCTGGGTTATCTCAGTCAGGTGGTAATTGGCATTGTACAGGTAGGTGCACAACATACCATAACTTTGGACATCCATTATTACTACTTCCACACTGCCCTACATGCTTTTTGGTACTTAAAAAGTCATCACTATCAATTTCCTACCATTAGAATGGTGTTTAGAATCCAAAATCGAATGTCTATCATCATTCTAAACATTTGGGGATTTGAGGTTCGATTTTGAGGTTCGATTTCAAATCAATTTGCAAATTACATTTTGGTAAATGAGGGGATTCTATGTTGGGCTATGGGAAAACATTGATGTTTTTCAGAAATTCGATTTCTATTGGGATGTGAGTTGAATTTGGCTTTAGAATTGATTTTATATTCAATTTGGTCATTAGTAAATCTGTTTAATCCAAATTCAATGGAAATCGTATGGAAACACAATGCCAAAATCCCTTCTAAATCAAAATTGAATAATATTAAATTTTGCCCATAAAGTCAGAATGCTCCACAAAAACCCTGATGTCAGAATGCTATGCAAAAGCTCTAGAATCAGAATTCTCCGCAAAAGGCCTTATGTCAGAATGCTCCGCAAAAATCCTGGTGTTCCATAACAAGAATAATAATAATAATATTGATACTTGGCAAAATGGGAATCACTTGTCTTTACATAAATTTGCACCATACTAGCCTACTCTTCCAGAAGTGGCAGGAGACTCCCGATTTTTCAGTTAATCCCCTGCACCCATGCAGGGCACCCTTCTGCATCTCCCACTTCCTAGTGATGTGTGAAGAATGAGAATAACATAGGGAATCAGCAATGCGGTTCTCTAATATGTGCTAATCACATAATTTTAGCATGAAGGGGTAGTGTCATGCAGTGTTCTCTTACTGCCGTGGGTGCCGGGACACGGGCGCTTCCGGTGTGGTGGCCTGCGGTGCTCGGTGGCCGTGTGGGGATGCGACGTGGTCGGCAGAAGGGAAAACCAAGTGGCCGCAGCTTCCGAGTGTGTCTGCGATGCAGGGGGCGGCCATGTTGGAGACCAGGAGCAGCACCAATGAGCTGGATAAGTAAGTACAGCCAATCCTGTGTCCCTGCTGCCTATAAATAGGCTGGGACTGTGGTATTCTGTGCCAGTGCTTTGTTGCAGTTTCTCAGTACCCTAGCTCTGTGCTCCCGCAGCTTTGTCTGTGCGTCTCTTATTATTGGTTCTACCTTTCTCACCGAGTTTCAGCCAGCTCTTGCTGCATTACGCTCACCAGCTCCCCAGTGCGTGGTCACAGTTAACCACTCCCTCTCCGGTGTCCGCGAGTTCAGCGGGATTCCCATGGCGATTTGCCAGCTGCAGTGTGTACCATTCTTTGACGTCTTCGCATCATCCAGCAAACAGTCTCCACAGTTCTACATTCATGTCTTCATATCATCCAGCAAACAGTCTTCACAGTTCTTCATTCATATCTTTGCATCATCCAGCAAACAATCTTCACAGTTCTTCATTCACGTCTTCACTTCATCCAGCAAACAGTCTTCCCAGCCCTTCTGCCACATCTTTGTACCATCTAAAGCTTATTTTTTACAATACTCCTGTTTTGGCCTCGTATCACTCAGTGGACATTCTCTATAGTTTCCAACCAATAACTGATCAGTCCCAGTATCCCTACAGTCTAATTCTGCACTGTTACCGTTAATATATGAAAAGGAACTACCTTCGTCCTCCTTGTTTTCTGCATTCCGGAGCTCTTGCTCCTTCGGTTGGTATGAGTCCAACGGATTCACAAAAACAGCTTGTCGTGACATGTAGGACCTAAAGACGCAAATGGCCCAGCCCAACACCCATCATCACCCACCTGTGTCTTCCCTCCGGACTTCTCCCAGAGAGGAAACTATTAAAGCAGGAAAGTTTGATTTGCACTGGTGTCTTTAAATGTTATGGATCAATGAGTCGACAAGGTAAACAGTCAATAGGTCGAACACTGTTGGATGACATCGACATGGTTGACACAGGGAAAGGTCAACACATTAAAATGGTTGACACTGGACAGGTCGACACATAAAAAGGTTGATATGCCATTTTAAAACTATAGCAGTAGCACCCTGTGCACCCTCAGTAGTTACGCCACTGATAGGAAGGCTCTGTGACAGGATTTGGGACAGGAAGGCTCTGTGACAGGATTTGGGACAGGAAGGCTCTGTGACAGGATTTGGGACAGGAAGGCTCTGTTACAGGATTTGGGACAGGAAGGCACTGTGACAGGATTTGGGACAGGAAGGCTCTGTGACAGGATTTGGGACAGGAAGGCTCTGTGACAGGATTTGGGACAGGAAGGCTCTGTGACAGGATTTGGAACAGGAAGGCTCTGTGACCGGAACTGGGACAGGAAGGCACTGTGACAGTATTTGGGACAGGAAGGCTCTGTGACAGGATTTGGGACAGGAAGGCTCTGTGACAGGATTTGGGACAGGAAGGCCCTGTGACAGGATTTGGGACAGGAAGGCTCTGTGACTGTATTTGGGACAGGAAGGCACTGTGACAGGATTTAGGACAGGAAGGCTCTGTGACCGTATTTGGGACAGGAAGGCTCTGTGACAGGATTTGGGACAGGAAGGTACAGTGACAGGATTTGGGACAGGAAGGCACTGTGACAAGATTTGGGACAGGAAGGCACTGTGACAGGATTTGGGACTGGATTCCACTGTGACCAGATTTGGGACAGGAAGGCTCTGTGACAGGATTTGGGACAGGAAGGCTCTGTGACTGTATTTGGGACAGGAGGTACAGTGACAGGATTTGGGACAGGAAGGCTCTGTGACAGGATTTGGGACAAGAAGGCACTGTGACAGGATTTGGGACAGGAAGGCTCTGTGACAGGATTTGGGACAGGAAGGCTCTGTGACAGGATTTGGGACAGGAAGGCTCTGTGACTGTATTTGGGACAGGAAGGTACAGTGACAGGATTTGGGACAGGAAGGTTCTGTGACCGTATTTGGGACAGGAAGGTACAGTGACAGGATTTGGGACAGGAAGGCTCTGTGACAGGATTTGGGACAGGAAGGCACTGTGACAAGATTTGGGACAGGAAGGCCCTGTGACAGGATTTGGGACAGGAAGGCACTGTGACAGGATTTGGGACAGGATTCCACTGTTACCAGATTTGGGACAGGAAGGCTCTGTGCCAGGATTTGGGACAGGAAGGCTCTGTGACTGTATTTGGGACAGGAAAGCTCTGTGACAGGATTTGGGACAGGAAGGCTCTGTGACCGTATTTGGGACAGGAAGGTACAGTGACAGGATTTGGGACAGGAAGGCTCTGTGACTGTATTTGGGACAGGAAGGCACTGTGACAGGATTTGGAACAGGAAGGCTCTGTGACTGTATTTGGGACAGGAAGGTACAGTGACAGGATTTGGGACAGGAAGGCTCTGTGACAGGATTTGGGACAGGATTCCACTGTGACCAGATTTGGGACAGGAAGGCACTGTGATCGGATTTTGGACAGGAAGGCTCTCTGACAGGATTTGGGACAGGATTCCACTGTGACCAGATTTGGGACAGGAAGGCACTGTGATCGGATTTTGGACAGGAAGGCACTGTGACAGGATTTGGGACAGGATTACACTGTGAACAGATTTGGGACAGGAAGGCACTGTCATCAGATTTTGGACAGGAAGGCTCTGTCACCGTATTTGGGACAGGAAGGCACTGTGACAGGATTTGGAACAGGAAGGCACTGTGACAAGATTTGGGACAGGAAAGTTCTATGACTGGATTGGGACAGGAAGCCACTGGGACCTGATTTGGGACAGGAAGGCACTGTGACATAGCTATGTACAGTATTACAAGGACTTGTGGTTTATCATTTACAGCTGAAATGATGTGCGGTTATATAAACTGTTATTCATATTGCACAGGACAGGACAGGAAGGCAGTGTGACAGGATTTGGGACAGGAAGGCTCTGTGACAGTATTTGGGACAGGAAGGCTCTGTGACAGGATTTGGGACAGGAAGGCTCTGTGACAGTATTTGGGACAGGAAGGCTCTGTGACAGGATTTGGGACGGGAAGGCACTGGGACAGGATTTGGGACAGGAAGGCACTGTGACAATATTTGGGACAGGAAGGCAGTGTGACAGGATTTGGGACAGGAAGGCTCTGTGACAGTATTTGGGACAGGAAGGCTCTGTGACAGGATTTGGGACGGGAAGGCTCTGTGACAGGATTTGGGACAGGAAGGCTCTGTGACTGTATTTGGGACAGGAAGGCTCTGTGACAGGATTTGGGACAGGAAGGCTCTGTGACCGTATTTGGGACAGGAAGGTACAGTGACAGGATTTGGGACAGGAAGGCTCTGTGACAGGATTTGGGACAAGAAGGCACTGTGACAGGATTTGGGACAGGAAGGCACTGTGACAGGATTTGGGACAGGAAGGTACAGTGACAGGATTTGGGACAGGAAGGCACTGTGACAAGATTTGGGACAGGAAGGCCCTGTGACAGGATTTGGGACAGGAAGGCACTGTGATAGGATTTGGGACAGGATTCCACTGTGACCAGATTTGGGACAGGAAGTCTCTGTGACAGGATTTGGGACAGGAAGGCTCTGTGGCCGTATTTGGGAAAGGAAGGTACAGTGACAGGATTTGGGACAGGAAGGTACAGTGACAGGATTTGGGACAGGAAGGCACTGTGACAGGATTTGGGACAGGAAGGCATTGTGACAGGATTTGGGACAGGATTCCACTGTGACCAGATTTGGGACAGGAAGGCTCTGTGACAGGATTTGGGACAGGAAGGCCCTGTGACTGTATTTGGGACAGTAAAGCTCTGTGACAGGATTTGGGACAGGAAGGCTCTGTGACCGTATTTGGGACAGGAAGGTACAGTGACAGGATTTGGGACAGGAAGGCTCTGTGACAGGATTTGGGACAAGAAGGCACTGTGACAGGATTTGGGACAGGAAGGCTCTGTGACAGGATTTGGGACAGGAAGGCTCTGTGGCTGTATTTGGGAAAGGAAGGCTCTGTGACAGGATTTGGGACAGGAAGGTACAGTGACAGGATTTGGGACTGGAAGGCACTGTGACAAGATTTGGGACAGGAAGGCCCTGTGACAGGATTTGGGACAGGAAGGCAGTGTGATAGGATTTCGGACAGGATTCCACTGTGACCAGATTTGGGATAGGAAGGCTCTGTGACAGGATTTGGGACAGGAAGGCTCTGTGGCCGTATTTGGGAAAGGAAGGTACAGTGACAGGATTTGGGACAGGAAGGCACTGTGACAAGATTTGGGACAGGAAGGCCCTGTGACAGGATTTGGGACAGGAAGGCATTGTGACAGGATTTGGGACAGGATTCCACTGTGACCAGATTTGGGACAGGAAGGCTCTGTGACAGGATTTGGGACAGGAAGGCCCTGTGACTGTATTTGGGACAGTTAAGCTCTGTGACAGGATTTGGGACAGGAAGGCTCTGTGACCGTATTTGGTACAGGAAGGTACAGTGACAGGATTTGGGACAGGAAGGCTCTGTGACAGGATTTGGGACAAGAAGGCTCTGTGACCGTATTTGGGACAGGAAGGTATAGTGACAGGATTTGGGACAGGAAGGCTCCGTGACAGGATTTGGGACACGAAGGCTCTGTGACAGGATTTGGGACAGGAAGGCTCTGTGGCAGGATTTGGGACAGGAAGGCTCTGTGACAGGATTTGGGACAAGAAGGCTCTGTGACCGTATTTGGGACAGGAAGGTACAGTGACAGGATTTGGGACAGGAAGGCTCTGTGACAGGATTTGGGACACGAAGGCTCTGTGACAGGATTTGGGACAGGAAGGCTCTGTGACTGTATTTGGGACAGAAAGGCACTGTGACAGGATTTGGGACAGGAAGGCTCTGTGACCGTATTTGGGACAGGAAGGTACAGTGACAGGATTTGGGACAGGAAGGCTCGGTGACAGGATTTGGGACAGGAAGGCACTGTGACAGGATTTGGGACAGGAAGGCCCTGTGACAGGATTTGGGACAGGAAGGCCCTGTGACAGGATATGGGACAGGATTCCACTGTGACCAGATTTGGGACAGGAAGGCAGTGTGACAGGATTTGGGACAGGATTACACTGTGAACAGATTTGGGACAGGAAGGCACTGTCATCAGATTTTGGACAGGAAGGCTCTGTCACCGTATTTGGGACAGGAGGGCTCTGTGACAGGATTTGGAACAGGAATGCACTGTGACAGGATTTGGGACAGGAAGGCTCTGTGACCGTATTTGGGACAGGAAGGTACAGTGACAGGATTTGGGACGGGAAGGCTCTGTGACAGGATTTGGGACAGGAAGGCACTGTGACAGGATTTGGGACAGGAAGGCCCTTTGACAGGATTTGGGACAGGAAGGCACAGTGACAGGATTTGGGACAGGATTCCACTGTGACCAGATTTGGGACAGGAAGGCAGTGTGACAGGATTTGGGACAGGATTACACTGTGAACAGATTTGGGACAGGAAGGCACTGTCATCAGATTTTGGACAGGAGGGCTCTGTGACAGGATTTGGAACAGGAAGGCACTGTGACAGGATTTGGGACACGAAGGCTCTGTGACAGGATTTGGGACAGGAAGGCTCCGTGACAGGATTTGGGACACGAAGGCTCTGTGACAGGATTTGGGACAGGAAGGCTCTGTGGCAGGATTTGGGACAGGAAGGCTCTGTGACAGGATTTGGGACAAGAAGGCTCTGTGACCGTATTTGGGACAGGAAGGTACAGTGACAGGATTTGGGACAGGAAGGCTCTGTGACAGGATTTGGGACACGAAGGCTCTGTGACAGGATTTGGGACAGGAAGGCTCTGTGACTGTATTTGGGACAGAAAGGCACTGTGACAGGATTTGGGACAGGAAGGCTCTGTGACCGTATTTGGGACAGGAAGGTACAGTGACAGGATTTGGGACAGGAAGGCTCGGTGACAGGATTTGGGACAGGAAGGCACTGTGACAGGATTTGGGACAGGAAGGCCCTGTGACAGGATTTGGGACAGGAAGGCCCTGTGACAGGATATGGGACAGGATTCCACTGTGACCAGATTTGGGACAGGAAGGCAGTGTGACAGGATTTGGGACAGGATTACACTGTGAACAGATTTGGGACAGGAAGGCACTGTCATCAGATTTTGGACAGGAAGGCTCTGTCACCGTATTTGGGACAGGAGGGCTCTGTGACAGGATTTGGAACAGGAATGCACTGTGACAGGATTTGGGACAGGAAGGCTCTGTGACCGTATTTGGGACAGGAAGGTACAGTGACAGGATTTGGGACGGGAAGGCTCTGTGACAGGATTTGGGACAGGAAGGCACTGTGACAGGATTTGGGACAGGAAGGCCCTTTGACAGGATTTGGGACAGGAAGGCACAGTGACAGGATTTGGGACAGGATTCCACTGTGACCAGATTTGGGACAGGAAGGCAGTGTGACAGGATTTGGGACAGGATTACACTGTGAACAGATTTGGGACAGGAAGGCACTGTCATCAGATTTTGGACAGGAGGGCTCTGTGACAGGATTTGGAACAGGAAGGCACTGTGACAAGATTTGGGACAGGAAAGTTCTATGACTGGATTGGGACAGGAAGCCACTGGGACCTGATTTGGGACAGGAAGGCACTGTGACATAGCTATGTACAGTATTACAAGGACTTGTGGTTTATCATTTACAGCTGAAATGATGTGCGGTTATATAAACTGTTATTCATATTGCACATGGAGAATTATCGTACTATAAAATGTTCAGAGAATACTTGTAATGATTAAATTCATGCTGATTAGGATAATGACTGCAATATAACAGTTTATGGAGTAGAAGTACACTCTGCCCGTGTAGGTTATTATCATCTAAAAGACAAATTATTTCTGTATTTAAAATATATTACCAGGAATTACTTCCCTGGAAACCGGATAGCCGGTACAGAAAACCGGAGCCGAGATCAGTAATAAAATAAATAAAATTGTACATGCTGCAAGTTTCACTGCATTGAATAGCGACTTGGATCTCAAGGGCATATGCAGGATTTCTGGAGGGGGGGTTTCCAAATGCTTGATTTTAGAGCGATTGTCACCTGCCCATGAAGGATGCATAATTAGCATATAACAAGCTATAGGCTCTCCCAAACACAGTGCAGTGTATGTAATACACAACGTAAGACGTATACAGGCCAATGATCACTGTAAGCCAATTACCACATTCTCTCTCTGGTGAGATGATTGAGCACTCAGATCCACAGACACACACACAGCAGACTTGGTAGGAAAATCTGCTGCCACTGGGCCTGTGCAGCAGCTCCATTCTACCATTAATACTGCATGTAGTGGCCAGGCTGTGGGGAAGGGGGGTTTCTGGGCAACTGGAAACCCCCTTGTAGTTGCCTATGGATCTGCACTCCCAGCCCCCCCCCCTCCCCCCCAGAGAAGTGGTCAAGTCTTCTGCACTTACACTGTGGGTAAAGATGGTACCACAGTAATATATTTTATTTCATACTCATACACGTATTGTGACACTATAGGTGGTACTTTTTTTGTACAAATTGTGGTGTGTGCTGTACCCCTCTTCGTTCATGTTTGTGGATAGATATGGGGGACAAACAATCGAGAAGAGAGCAGGAAACACATACTAGTGCTGCAGGTGCTGCCACCAGTCATGACAATACCAGTCCGTCAACGTCATCTACTAAGGGCGATGCCTTAGTTGGCTGCAGAGAAACATGAAAGTGTCAAGGAAAGAAGTAGGTCTTGGCCTTTCAGTGATGGTACTGCAACTGTCAGTGAGGCAGCTTCTGCATCTCATTATGATGCAAGAGCATTTCACCCAGAGTTTAGAAGAAGCGTCAAAAACATAAAAACTACTAAGCAGGGGCACTATAAGAGAAAAGGGGACCTGCGTGCAGCCTCCATTGCGGGCCCCCTCCTCTCCGGCATCAGTAGACTTTGGCATAATGTCAGAGTCTACTGCGCATGTGCAGGTCTCCGAGAACATGGCACCCATGCCTTGTTCCTGGGGACATCTCCAGTGTGCATGCACAAATCACTCAGAAATGGCCACGGCGGCCATTTTCCAAGTGATTTCTGTCTGCAGTGCATGGTTGCCTTCGCGGAACTACGGAGGGGTAAGTATAATATATGGGTGCAGTTTGGGCTCCCCTGGACCCAGGAGCCCATGTGCTCCACACATTCTGCACCCATTATAGAAATAGAAAGACAACGGGCGATCTGGCACAGTGTTTATTTAAATATGATAATTTATAAATTCGAAAGAAAAAGACCAAAGTTGGACAGTGTGTTACCCTTATTAATAGGGAGAAAACAACGTATGTTACCGTTTTTTCTATGGTATGCTGTCCTGGTTGGCGGTGCACCCAGAGCCAGAAAGTACGTAGACTTACAATGGGAGAGAACAGAAAGCTCTTGTGTGGGCGCACTCTTGAGAAAAAAAGTTGATAATGTATGAAAATCTAGAAAATGCTAAAGACATAACTTTTATTAACATTGTTAAAACGAAAATACTAGAGATGAGCGGGTTCGGTTTCTCTGAATCCGAACCCGCCAGAACTTCATGTTTTTTTTCACGGGTCCGAGCGACTCGGATCTTCCCGCCTTGCTCGGTTAACCCGAGCGCGCCCGAACGTCATCATGACGCTGTCGGATTCTCGCGAGGCTCGGATTCTATCGCGAGACTCGGATTCTATATAAGGAGCCGCGCGTCGCCGCCATTTTCACACGTGCATTGAGATTGATAGGGAGAGGACGTGGCTGGCGTCCTCTCCATTTAGATTATAAGAGACTGAGAGAGATTTACTGGAGCTGACTAGGAGGAGTACTGTTACTGTAGAAGTGTAGAGACTGAGTGGAGAGAGTTTACTAGTGAGGACAGTGCAGTTTACTTTATAATCCGTTCTCTGCCTGAAAAAAGCGATACACAGCACACAGTGACTCAGTCACATACCATATCTGTGTGCACTGCTCAGGCTCAGGCCAGTGTGCTGCATCATCTATTATCTATATATAATATTATATATATCTGTCTGACTGCTCAGCTCACACAGCTTATAATTGTGGGGGAGACTGGGGAGCACTACTGCAGTGCCAGTTATAGGTTATAGCAGGAGCCAGGAGTACATAATATATTATATAGTGAGTGACCACCAGACACACAGTGCAGTTTATTTAATATATCCGTTCTCTGCCTGAAAAAAGCGATACACACAGTGACTCAGTCAGTCACATACCATATCTGTGTGCACTGCTCAGGCTCAGGCCAGTGTGCTGCATCATCTATATATATTATATATCTGTCTGACTGCTCAGCTCACACAGCTTATAATTGTGGGGGAGACTGGGGAGCACTACTGCAGTGCCAGTTATAGGTTATAGCAGGAGCCAGGAGTACATAATATTATATTAAAATTAAACAGTGCACACTTTTGCTGCAGGAGTGCCACTGCCAGTGTGACTAGTGACCAGTGACCTGACCACCAGTATATATAATATTAGTAGTATACTATCTCTTTATCAACCAGTCTATATTAGCAGCAGACACAGTACAGTGCGGTAGTTCACGGCTGTGGCTACCTCTGTGTCGGCACTCGGCAGCCCGTCCATAATTGTATATACCACCTAACCGTGGTTTTTTTTTCTTTCTTTATACATACATACTAGTTACGAGTATACTATCTCTTTATCAACCAGTCTATATTAGCAGCAGACACAGTACAGTGCGGTAGTTCACGGCTGTGGCTACCTCTGTGTCGGCACTCGGCAGCCCGTCCATAATTGTATATACCACCTAACCGTGGTTTTTTTTTCTTTCTTTATACATACATACTAGTTACGAGTATACTATCTCTTTATCAACCAGTCTATATATTAGCAGCAGACACAGTACAGTGCGGTAGTTCACGGCTGTGGCTACCTCTGTGTCGGCACTCGGCAGCCCGTCCATAATTGTATATACCACCTAACCGTGGTTTTTTTTTCTTTCTTTATACATACATACTAGTTACGAGTATACTATCTCTTTATCAACCAGTCTATATTAGCAGCAGACACAGTACAGTGCGGTAGTTCACGGCTGTGGCTACCTCTGTGTCGGCACTCGGCAGCCCGTCCATAATTGTATATACCACCTAACCGTGGTTTTTTTTTCTTTCTTTATACATACATACTAGTTACGAGTATACTATCTCTTTATCAACCAGTCTATATATTAGCAGCAGACACAGTACAGTGCGGTAGTTCACGGCTGTGGCTACCTCTGTGTCGGCACTCGGCAGCCCGTCCATAATTGTATATACCACCTAACCGTGGTTTTTTTTTCTTTCTTTATACATACATACTAGTTACGAGTATACTATCTCTTTATCAACCAGTCTATATATTAGCAGCAGACACAGTACAGTGCGGTAGTTCACGGCTGTGGCTACCTCTGTGTCGGCACTCGGCAGCCCGTCCATAATTGTATATACCACCTAACCGTGGTTTTATTTTTCTTTCTTTATACATACATACTAGTTACGAGTATACTATCTCTTTATCAACCAGTCTATATATTAGCAGCAGACACAGTACAGTGCGGTAGTTCACGGCTGTGGCTACCTCTGTGTCGGCACTCGGCAGCCCGTCCATAATTGTATATACCACCTAACCGTGGTTTTTTTTTCTTTCTTTATACATACATACTAGTTACGAGTATACTATCTCTTTATCAACCAGTCTATATATTAGCAGCAGACACAGTACAGTGCGGTAGTTCACGGCTGTGGCTACCTCTGTGTCGGCACTCGGCAGCCCGTCCATAATTGTATACTAGTATCCAATCCATCCATCTCCATTGTTTACCTGAGGTGCCTTTTAGTTGTGCCTATTAAAATATGGAGAACAAAAATGTTGAGGTTCCAAAATTAGGGAAAGATCAAGATCCACTTCCACCTCGTGCTGAAGCTGCTGCCACTAGTCATGGCCGAGACGATGAAATGCCAGCAACGTCGTCTGCCAAGGCCGATGCCCAATGTCATAGTACAGAGCATGTCAAATCCAAAACACCAAATATCAGTAAAAAAAGGACTCCAAAACCTAAAATAAAATTGTCGGAGGAGAAGCGTAAACTTGCCAATATGCCATTTACCACACGGAGTGGCAAGGAACGGCTGAGGCCCTGGCCTATGTTCATGGCTAGTGGTTTAGCTTCACATGAGGATGGAAGCACTCAGCCTCTCGCTAGAAAAATGAAAAGACTCAAGCTGGCAAAAGCAGCACAGCAAAGAACTGTGCATTCTTCGAAATCCCAAATCCACAAGGAGAGTCCAATTGTGTCGGTTGCGATGCCTGACCTTCCCAACACTGGACGTGAAGAGCATGCGCCTTCCACCATTTGCACGCCCCCTGCAAGTGCTGGAAGGAGCACCCGCAGTCCAGTTCCTGATAGTCAGATTGAAGATGTCAGTGTTGAAGTACACCAGGATGAGGAGGATATGGGTGTTGCTGGCGCTGGGGAGGAAATTGACCAGGAGGATTCTGATGGTGAGGTGGTTTGTTTAAGTCAGGCACCCAGGGAGACACCTGTTGTCCGTGGGAGGAATATGGCCGTTGACATGCCAGGTGAAAATACCAAAAAAATCAGCTCTTCGGTGTGGAGGTATTTCACCAGAAATGCGGACAACAGGTGTCAAGCCGTGTGTTCCCTTTGTCAAGCTGTAATAAGTAGGGGTAAGGACGTTAACCACCTCGGAACATCCTCCCTTATACGTCACCTGCAGCGCATTCATAATAAGTCAGTGACAAGTTCAAAAACTTTGGGTGACAGCGGAAGCAGTCCACTGACCAGTAAATCCCTTCCTCTTGTAACCAAGCTCACGCAAACCACCCCACCAACTCCCTCAGTGTCAATTTCCTCCTTCCCCAGGAATGCCAATAGTCCTGCAGGCCATGTCACTGGCAATTCTGACGAGTCCTCTCCTGCCTGGGATTCCTCCGATGCATCCTTGCGTGTAACGCCTACTGCTGCTGGCGCTGCTGTTGTTGCCGCTGGGAGTCGATGGTCATCCCAGAGGGGAAGTCGTAAGCCCACTTGTACTACTTCCAGTAAGCAATTGACTGTTCAACAGTCCTTTGCGAGGAAGATGAAATATCACAGCAGTCATCCTACTGCAAAGCGGATAACTGAGTCCTTGACAACTATGTTGGTGTTAGACGTGCGTCCGGTATCTGCCGTTAGTTCACAGGGAACTAGACAATTTATTGAGGCAGTGTGCCCCCGTTACCAAATACCATCTAGGTTCCACTTCTCTAGGCAGGCGATACCGAGAATGTACACGGACGTCAGAAAAAGACTCACCAGTGTCCTAAAAAATGCAGTTGTACCCAATGTCCACTTAACCACGGACATGTGGACAAGTGGAGCAGGGCAGGGTCAGGACTATATGACTGTGACAGCCCACTGGGTAGATGTATGGACTCCCGCCGCAAGAACAGCAGCGGCGGCACCAGTAGCAGCATCTCGCAAACGCCAACTCTTTCCTAGGCAGGCTACGCTTTGTATCACCGCTTTCCAGAATACGCACACAGCTGAAAACCTCTTACGGCAACTGAGGAAGATCATCGCGGAATGGCTTACCCCAATTGGACTCTCCTGTGGATTTGTGGCATCGGACAACGCCAGCAATATTGTGTGTGCATTAAATATGGGCAAATTCCAGCACGTCCCATGTTTTGCACATACCTTGAATTTGGTGGTGCAGAATTTTTTAAAAAACGACAGGGGCGTGCAAGAGATGCTGTCGGTGGCCAGAAAAATTGCGGGACACTTTCGGCGTACAGGCACCACGTACAGAAGACTGGAGCACCACCAAAAACTACTGAACCTGCCCTGCCATCATCTGAAGCAAGAAGTGGTAACGAGGTGGAATTCAACCCTCTATATGCTTCAGAGGTTGGAGGAGCAGCAAAAGGCCATTCAAGCCTATACAATTGAGCACGATATAGGAGGTGGAATGCACCTGTCTCAAGTGCAGTGGAGAATGATTTCAACGTTGTGCAAGGTTCTGATGCCCTTTGAACTTGCCACACGTGAAGTCAGTTCAGACACTGCCAGCCTGAGTCAGGTCATTCCCCTCATCAGGCTTTTGCAGAAGAAGCTGGAGGCATTGAAGAAGGAGCTAAAAGGGAGCGATTCCGCTAGGCATGTGGGACTTGTGGATGCAGCCCTTAATTCGCTTAACAAGGATTCACGGGTGGTCAATCTGTTGAAATCAGAGCACTACATTTTGGCCACCGTGCTCGATCCTAGATTTAAAGCCTACCTTGGATCTCTCTTTCCGGCAGACACAGGTCTGCTGGGGTTGAAAGACCTGCTGGTGACAAAATTGTCAAGTCAAGCGGAACGCGACCTGTCAACATCTCCTCCTTCACATTCTCCCGCAACTGGGGGTGCGAGGAAAAGGCTCAGAATTCCGAGCCCACCCGCTGGCGGTGATGCAGGGCAGTCTGGAGCGACTGCTGATGCTGACATCTGGTCCGGACTGAAGGACCTGACAACGATTACGGACATGTCGTCTACTGTCACTGCATATGATTCTCTCAACATTGATAGAATGGTGGAGGATTATATGAGTGACCGCATCCAAGTAGGCACGTCACACAGTCCGTACTTATACTGGCAGGAAAAAGAGGCAATTTGGAGGCCCTTGCACAAACTGGCTTTATTCTACCTAAGTTGCCCTCCCACAAGTGTGTACTCCGAAAGAGTGTTTAGTGCCGCCGCTCACCTTGTCAGCAATCGGCGTACGAGGTTACATCCAGAAAATGTGGAGAAGATGATGTTCATTAAAATGAATTATAATCAATTCCTCCGCGGAGACATTGACCAGCAGCAATTGCCTCCACAAAGTACACAGGGAGCTGAGATGGTGGATTCCAGTGGGGACGAATTGATAATCTGTGAGGAGGGGGATGTACACGGTGATATATCGGAGGGTGAAGATGAGGTGGACATCTTGCCTCTGTAGAGCCAGTTTGTGCAAGGAGAGATTAATTGCTTCTTTTTTGGGGGGGGTCCAAACCAACCCGTCATATCAGTCACAGTCGTGTGGCAGACCCTGTCACTGAAATGATGGGTTGGTTAAAGTGTGCATGTCCTGTTTTGTTTATACAACATAAGGGTGGGTGGGAGGGCCCAAGGACAATTCCATCTTGCACCTCTTTTTTCTTTTCTTTTTCTTTGCATCATGTGCTGATTGGGGAGGGTTTTTTGGAAGGGACATCCTGCGTGACACTGCAGTGCCACTCCTAGATGGGCCCGGTGTTTGTGTCGGCCACTAGGGTCGCTAATCTTACTCACACAGCTACCTCATTGCGCCTCTTTTTTTCTTTGCGTCATGTGCTGTTTGGGGAGGGTTTTTTGGAAGGGACATCCTGCGTGACACTGCAGTGCCACTCCTAGATGGGCCCGGTGTTTGTGTCGGCCACTAGGGTCGCTAATCTTACTCACACAGCTACCTCATTGCGCCTCTTTTTTTCTTTGCGTCATGTGCTGTTTGGGGAGGGTTTTTTGGAAGGGCCATCCTGCGTGACACTGCAGTGCCACTCCTAGATGGGCCCGGTGTTTGTGTCGGCCACTAGGGTCGCTAATCTTACTCACACAGCTACCTCATTGCGCCTCTTTTTTTCTTTGCGACATGTGCTGTTTGGGGAGGGTTTTTTGGAAGGGACATCCTGCGTGACACTGCAGTGCCACTCCTAGATGGGCCCGGTGTTTGTGTCGGCCACTAGGGTCGCTTATCTTACTCACACAGCGACCTCGGTGCAAATTTTAGGACTAAAAATAATATTGTGAGGTGTGAGGTATTCAGAATAGACTGAAAATGAGTGTAAATTATGGTTTTTGAGGTTAATAATACTTTGGGATCAAAATGACCCCCAAATTCTATGATTTAAGCTGTTTTTTAGTGTTTTTTGAAAAAAACACCCGAATCCAAAACACACCCGAATCCGACAAAAAAAATTCGGTGAGGTTTTGCCAAAACGCGTTCGAACCCAAAACACGGCCACGGAACCGAACCCAAAACCAAAACACAAAACCCGAAAAATTTCAGGCGCTCATCTCTAGAAAATACCCTTCCCAAAGATCTATGAAACAAATTTTCGAAAATATTAAAATTGTTCTGGTCTCTTTATTTCAAAGAGTATTTGGAAAGGTTGTAGACATGGAATTGTCATACCCCCATTTCCCCTGACCAGTACAGGGTTTCTGTATTGATGGAACCGGGGGTTGGTCAAAACACAGTTTTTATAAGGGAAGTCCAAATAAATAGACTATGAATAACTAGAATGGTAATCAGCGGTCACCACTCTAGGGATTATACACCTGAATTACATATAAATGCCATATTTACAGGCAAAAATTATATGAATCATAATATAGTCAAAAAACTGTTAATGTTGTAAACACTGTGATGGAGAAAATAAGAATTTACTTACCGATAATTCTATTTCTCGTAGTCCGTAGTGGATGCTGGGACTCCGTCAGGACCATGGGGAATAGCGGCTCCGCAGGAGACAGGGCACAAAAGTAAAAGCTTTAGGATCAGGTGGTGTGCACTGGCTCCTCCCCCTATGACCCTCCTCCAAGCCTCAGTTAGGATACTGTGCCCGGACGAGCGTACACAATAAGGAAGGATTTTGAATCCCGGGTAAGACTCATACCAGCCACACCAATCACACTGTACAACCTGTGATCTGAACCCAGTTAACAGCATGATAACAGCGGAGCCTCTGAAAAGATGGCTCACAACAATAATAACCCGATTTTTGTAACAATAACTATGTACAAGTATTGCAGACAATCCGCACTTGGGATGGGCGCCCAGCATCCACTACGGACTACGAGAAATAGAATTATCGGTAAGTAAATTCTTATTTTCTCTGACGTCCTAGTGGATGCTGGGACTCCGTCAGGACCATGGGGATTATACCAAAGCTCCTAAACGGGCGGGAGAGTGCGGATGACTCTGCAGCACCGAATGAGAGAACTCCAGGTCCTCCTCAGCCAGGGTATCAAATTTGTAGAATTTTGCAAACGTGTTTGCTCCTGACCAAGTAGCAGCTCGGCAAAGTTGTAAAGCCGAGACCCCTCGGGCAGCCGCCCAAGATGAGCCCACCTTCCTTGTGAAATGGGCATTTACATATTTTGGCTGTGGCAGGCCTGCCACAGAATGTGCAAGCTGAATTGTACTACACATCCAACTAGCAATCGTCTGCTTAGAAGCAAGAGCACCCAGTTTGTTGGGTGCATACAGGATAACAGCAAGTCAGTTTTCCTGACTCCAGCCGTCCTGGAAACCTATATTTTCAAGGCCCTGACAACATCTAGCAACTTGGAGTCCTCCAAGTCCCTAATAGCCGCAGGTACCACAATAAACTGGTTCAGGTGAAACGCTGACACCACCTTAGGGAGAAACTGGGGACGAGTCCGCAGCTCTGCCCTGTCCGAATGGACAATCAGATATGGGCTTTTGTGAGACAAAGCCACCAATTCTGACACTCGCCTGGCCGAGGCCAGGGCCAACCGCATGGTCACTTTTCATGTGAGATATTTCAAATCCACAGATTTGAGCGGTTTAAAATGTGATTTGAGGAATCCCAGAACTACGTTGAGATCCCACAGTGCCACTGGAGGCACAAAAGGGGGTTGTATATGCAGTACTCCCTTGACAAACTTCTGGACTTCAGGAAGTGAAGCCAATTCTTTCTGGAAGAAAATTGACAGGGACGAAATTTGAACCTTAATGGACCCCAATTTGAGGCCCATAGACACTCCTGTTTGCAGGAAATGCAGGAATCGACCGAGTTGAAATTTCTTCGTGGGGCCTTCCTGGCCTCACACCACGCAACATATTTTCGCCACATGTGGTGATAATGTTGTGCGGTCACCTCCTTCCTGGCTTTGACCAGGGTAGGAATGACCTCTTCCGGAATGCCCTTTTCCCTTAGGATCCGGCGTTCCACCGCCATGCCGTCAAACGCAGCCGCGGTAAGTCTTGGAACAGACATGGTACTTGCTGAAGCAAGTCCCTTCTTAGCGGCAGAGGCCATGAGTCCTCTGTGAGCATTTCTTGAAGTTCCGGGTACCAAGTCCTTCTTGGCCAATCCGGAGGCACGAGTATAGTTCTTACTCCTCTACGTCTTATAATTCTCAGTACCTTGGGTATGAGAAGCAGAGGAGGGAACACATACACCGACTGGTACACCCACTGTGTTACCAGAACGTCCACAGCTATTGCCTGAGGGTCTCTTGACCTGGCGCAATACCTGTCCATTTTTTTGTTCAGGCGGGACGCCATCATGTCCACCTTTGGTCTTTCCCAACGGTTCACAATCATGTGGAAGACTTCCCGATGAAGTCCCCACTCTCCCGGGTGGAGGTCGTGCCTGCTGAGGAAGTCTGCTTCCCAGTTGTCCACTCCCGGAATGAACACTGCTGACAGTGCTATCCCATGATTTTCCGCCCAGCGAAGAATCTTTGCAGTTTCTGCCATTTCCCTCCTGCTTCTTGTGCCGCCCTGTCTGTTTACGTGGGCGACTGCCGTGATGTTGTCCCACTGGATCAATACCGGCTGACCTTGAAGCAGAGGTCTTGCTAAGCTTAGAGCATTGTTTTATGTGGGAGAAGTCTCCAGACTTGATCACACTCCCTGGAAATTTTTTCCCTGTGAGACTGCTCCCCAGCCTCTCCGGCTGGCATCCGTGGTCACCAGGACCCAGTCCTGAATGCCGAATCTGCGGCCCTTTAGTAGATGAGCACTCTGCAGCCACCGCAGAAGAAACACCCTTGTCCTTGGAGACAGGGTTATCCGCTGATGCATCTGAAGATGCGATCCGGACCATTTTTCCAGCAGATCCCACTGAAAAGTTCTTGCGTGAAATCTGCCGAATGGAATCGCTTCGTAAGAAGCCACCATTTTTCCCAGGACCCTTGTGCAATGATGCACTGACACTTTTCCTGGTTTTAGGAGGTTCCTGACTAGCTCGGATAACTCCCTTGCTTTCTTCTCCGGGAGAAACACCCTTTTCTGGACTGTGTCCAGAATCATCCCTAGGAACAGCAAATTGTCGTCGGAAACAGCTGCGGTTTTGGAATATTTAGAATCCACCCATGCTGTCGTAGAACTACTTGAGATAGTGCTACTCCGACCTCCAAATGTTCTCTGGACCTTGCCCTTATCAGGATATCGTCCATTTTCTTTGAAGAAGAATCATCATTTCGGCCATTACCTTGGTAAAGACCCGGGGTGCCGTGGACAATCCAACCGGCATCGTCTGAAACTGATAGTGACAGTTCTGTACCACGAACCTGAGGTACCCTTGGTGAGAAGGGCAAATTGGGACATGGAGGAAGCATCCCTGATGTCCCGGGACACCATATAGTCCCCTTCTTCCTGGTTCGCTATCACTGCTCTGAGTGACTCCATCTTGATTTGAACCTTTGTATGTAAGTGTTCAAATATTTCAGATTTAGAATAGGTCTCACCGAGCCGTCTGGCTTCAGTACCACAATATAGTGTGGAATAATACCCCTTTCCTTGTTGTAGGAGGAGTACTTTGATTATCACCTGCTGGGAATACAGCTTGTGAATTGTTTCCAATACTGCCTCCCTGTCGGAGGGAGACGTTGGTAAAGCAGACTTCAGGAACCTGCGAGGGGGAGACGTCTCGAATTTCCAATCTGTACCCCTGGGATACTACTTGTAGGATCCAGGGGTCCTGTACGGCCCCAGCGTCATGCTGAGGACTTGGCAGAAGCGGTGGAGGGCTTCTGTTCCTGGGAATGGGCTGCCTGCTGCAGTCTTCTTCCCTTTCCTCTATCCCTGGGCAGATATGACTGGCCTTTTGCCCGCTTGCCCTTATGGGGACGAAAGGACTGAGGCTGAAAAGACGGTGTCTTTTTCTGCTGAGATGTGACTTAGGGTAAAAAAGGTGGATTTTCCAGCTGTTGCCGTGGCCACCAGGTCCGATGGACCGACCCCAAATAACTCCTCCCCTTTATACGGCAATACTTCCATGTGCCGTTTGGAATCTGCATCACCTGACCACTGTCGTGTCCATAAACATCTTCTGGCAGATATGGACATCGCACTTACTCTTGATGCCAGAGTGCAAATATCTCTCTGTGCTCTATAGTTAATCAAATACTGTCCCTGTCAAGGGTATCAATATTTTCAGTCAGGGAATCCGACCAAGCCACCCCAGCGCTGCACATCCAGGCTGAGGCGATAGCTGGTCGCAGTATAACACCAGTATGTGTGTATATACTTTTTAGGATATTTTCCCGCCTCCTATCAGCTGGCTCCTTGAGGGCGGCAGTATCTGGAGACGGTAACGCCACTTGTTTTGATAAGCGTGTGAGCGCCTTATCCACCCTAAGGGGTGTTTCCCAACGCGCCCTAACTTCTGGCGGGAAAGGGTATACCGCCAATAATTTTCTATCGGGGGAAACCCACGCATCATCACACACTTCATTTAATTTATCTGATTCAGGAAAAACTACATGTAGTTTTTTCACACCCACATAATACCCTTTTTTGT
The DNA here is from genome assembly GCF_028390025.1 of Pseudophryne corroboree. Taxonomy (NCBI): domain Eukaryota; kingdom Metazoa; phylum Chordata; class Amphibia; order Anura; family Myobatrachidae; genus Pseudophryne; species Pseudophryne corroboree. The sequence goes on from NC_086450.1 coordinate 18,720,157, forward strand.
GGTACTTGTAGTATCAGAAATATGTAACACCTCCTTCATTGCCCTTAACATGTAACGTGTGGCCCTAAAGGAAAATACGTTTGTTTCTTCACCGTCGACACTGGAGTCAGTGTCCGTGTCTGTGTCTATGTCGACCGACTGAGGTAAATGGGCGTTTTAAAGCCCCTGACGGTGTTTGAGACGCCTGGACAGGTACTAATTTGTTTGCCGGCCGTCTCATGTCGTCAACCGACCTTGAAGCGTGTTGACATTATCACGTAATTCCTTAAATAAGCCATCCATTCCGTTGTCGACTCCCTAGAGAGTGACATCACCATTACAGGCAATTGCTCCGCCTCCTCACCAACATCGTCCTCATACATGTCGACACACACGTACCGACACACAGCACACACACAGGGAATGCTCTGATAGAGGACAGGACCCCACTAGCCCTTTGGGGAGACAGAGGGAGAGTTTGCCAGCACACACCAAAACGCTATAATTATACAGGGACAACCTTTATATAAGTGTTTTCCCTTATAGCATCTTAATATATAATCATATCGCCAAATAAGTGCCCCCCCCCTCTCTGTTTTAACCCTGTTTCTGTAGTGCAGTGCAGGGGAGAGCCTGGGAGCCTTCCCACCAGCAGTTCTGTGAGGGAAAATGGCGCTGTGTACTGAGGAGATAGGCCCCGCCCCCTATTCCGGCGGGCTCTTCTCCCGGTTTTTCTGAGACCTGGCAGGGGTGAAATACATCCATATAGCCTCAGGGACTATATGTGATGTATTCTTTTTAGCCAGAAAAGGTATTAACATTGCTGCCCAGGGCGCCCCCCCCAGCGCCCTGCACCCTCAGTGACCGTTGGTGTGAAGTGTGCTGAGAGCAATGGCGCACAGCTGCAGTGCTGTGCGCTACCTCATGAAGACTGAAAAGCCTTCAGCCGCCGGTTTCTGGACCTCTTCTTACTTCGGCATCTGCAAGGGGGTCGGCGGCGCGGCTCCGGTGACCCATCCAGGCTGTACCTGTGATCGTCCCTCTGGAGCTAGTGTCCAGTAGCCTAAGAAGCAAATCCATCCTGCACGCAGGTGAGTTCACTTCTTCTCCCCTAAGTCCCTCGTTGCAGTGAGCCTGTTGCCAGCAGGACTCACTGAAAATAAGAAAACTATCAAAACTTTTACTCTAAGCAGCTCTTTATGAGAGCCACCTAGATTGCACCCTTCTCGGCCGGGCACAAAAACCTAACTGAGGCTTGGAGGAGGGTCATAGGGGGAGGAGCCAGTGCACACCACCTGATCCTAAAGCTTTTACTTTTGTGCCCTGTCTCCTGCGGAGCCGCTATTCCCCATGGTCCTGACGGAGTCCCAGCATCCACTAGGACGTCAGAGAAATACAGATTAGAATTAGTGGTGATACTGCTGTTGGTGTTTTTTATCACATAAAGGAGGAAATTAATTCCTGATCTTCAACACCAGGTATTCGCAGGCAGTCGCCTATCCTGATACTAACCTGGCCCAACGCTGTTTAGCTTCCAAGATCGGACGAGATCGGGTGCTGACAGCGTGGTATGGTAGTAGAGATTTATATGTACGCCAATGAGAGTGCACTTATATAGGAAATAAGAAATTGAGAAAACAGAGAGGAGATGGAGAATAAGAAAAAGGTTGGTGAAAATATGTGGATCTGCTTTCCACGTTAGACCCGGTTCAAAGATTCCCACTGTTGTGGTACAATGTTCCGGGAATCATGAATGAGAGTCCACGAAATTAGTGAATAAAGAATATAATAATCAGTTAGTTAGATAACGCATATATTAGGTTAATAACTTTAGCAAGATAATACAAGGATTTTGCTACTACACGAAATGTAATTTCTGAAGACTAGATCTTCCAATAGTAATGGCAAAAGATTCCCTGGTGTCTCACCCTTAAATGCTGGTGTGATTGAGAATCTTATTATAACATATACATGAAATTGTTAAAAAGATGGTGTGTCCCTTGACACAATAAGAAATATATGATATAATATAAACAGGTTCTAACAGTATTGGGTAGAATACAAATAAAGGCAACATATGTCAGTTATGTAATATAGATGATATGGGGCTTTGTAAATAAATTTCACAGGGCAAGGTTGTGATCATGCCAAGAGCATGAAAAAACACATGAAAGGACATGAAAAGGTTGTCCCTATATAGAAAGAAAAAATATATACTGCAAAAATGTAAGTGTTTACAAGAGGAAAAATGAATCTAAAAAAATATATTGATGCCAATCAATTGTTATGTATATGTAGAAGATAACAATAATAGTGACGCTGTCCTGGCCTCAGTTAGAAAAGAAATTGAATATTTAGCTCATATAAAGGAGAAACCCCTTGACAACAAAATAATCACACTGAAAAATAACATGTGTAATAAGGGAAAAAATTAATTAATATGAATCTCCCTAAATGGAATGTTGCTATCTGTGGCATAAGTCCACAAGATAGTGGGGGCTTACGAATCTCCAATCAGTCAGAAAGCCAGGGAAGCTGAACAGGTGTATTAGGATAATGCCATGATGGGACTGTGTGGACGGAGCCACACGAGGGGGGGGGGGGGGGGGGCTAAACAGCGTTGGGCCAGGTTAGTATCAGGATAGGCGACTGCCTGCGAATACCTGGTGTTGTAGATCAGGAATTAATTTTCTCATTTATGTGATAAAAAACACCAACAGCAGTATCACGACTAATTCTAATCTGTATTTCTCCATCACAGTGTTTACAACATTAACAGTTTTTTGACTATATTATGATGCCTGTAATTTTTGCCTGTAAATATGGCATTTATATGTAATTCAGGTGTATAATCCCTAGAGTGGTGACCGCTGATTGCCATTCTAGTTATTCATAGTCTATTTATTTGGACTTCCCTTATAAAAACTGTGTTTTGACCAACCCCCGGTTCCATCAATACAGAAACCTTGTACTGGTCAGGGGAAATGGGGGTATGACAATTCCATGTCTACAACCTTTCCAAATACTCTTTGAAATAAAGAGACCAGAACAATTTTAATATTTTTGCAAATTTGTTTCATAGATCTTTGGGAAGGGTATTTTCGTTTTAACAATGTTAATAAAAGTTATGTCTTTAGCATTTTCTAGATTTTCATACATTATCAACTTTTTTTCTCAAGAGTGCGCCCACACAAGAGCCTTCTGTTCTCTCCCATTGTAAGCCCATTATAGAAATGCCTATGCCACTAAAGCAGTAGAACAAACTGAGCATTCAGAACGTTTAGGGGTGTCCACGTTAGCTATGTGAGTCTGACATTTCTCACACTGTCCTCATAGAGAAACTTCTTTCACCTCCTTCCATCATTTCTGCACCATCTGCACATGTGGGGAGCAGTACAAGTAAAGATGGTGAGGATGACGGCATAATAGAAATTGAGGATTCATGTGTGGAAGTGGAACAGGATGAGGACAATATGTGTGCAAAATGACCGTAACTCCAAACTGAATGTTGATGATGATGTTTGTGTAAGTCAGCCACCAGTGGCTGCAGTTCTTGCCTGTGATAATAAGTAAGCCATTGTGAGGCCTGGGCAGAAGACCAAAAAAGCCACCTCTTGGGTGTAGGATCAGTTTTACCCAAATCTTGACAAAGTTTCTGAAGGCATCTGCTCCATTTGTGAAGACAAAGTTAGTAGAGGTAGGGACGTTAGCCATCTAGGCAACTCCTCCATCTTATGTCATTTGCGGCGAGTTCATAAAATTTATTGCACAAGATTATAATGTAATTAACACCCTCATCATCAACCTCCTCATTAGTGGTCGGAGCTAGTCCTTCCAAAAAAATGTTTTGTGGGAGCCCAAACAAAGCATGTACTGTAATTCAGCCACAAAAGTCTCACTCCCTGTCACTGAAGTGCTTGGTTTGTTAAACGGTGCATGTCCTTTTTAATAACCAACATAAGGGTGGGGAGGGGAAGAACAATTCCATCTTGCACCACTTTTCATTTCTGCCACTGCTGTGTGGCAATATTTCATAGATGTGCTATAAACTGCCATGTGTTTTTGCTGCTTCTCTGTCACTTAGTAACCAGCCGGCTCGATGCAGTCTTTGGCCTAAAGTGGATGAAAACAATATTGTGAGCTGTGAGGTAGTCAAAGGTGACTGGAAGTAAGTGGAAATGAATGTTATTGAGGTCAATAACACTGTAGGAACAAACCAGGCCCAGATTTTTGCTGTTTGTATGATTTATTTTGGCAAAAATACAGATCCAAAACCGAAACACACAAGAGAGCAGTTCTGGCAAAACCAAATACAGATCCAAAACATGAGAGAGCTATAGATCCAACAACAAATCCAAATAATGAGGGTCGGCGCACATCTCTACTTTTGGATAATATCAATGCTTAAAGTGGTCCTAGAGAGGTGGTGGAACTCATATTCCCACGTGGTCTCAAAAAGAAAGGGGCATGGTCACCCAATAGTATCCCCCAATTCAAATTACGTTGCACAGTAGCACAATTTATTCATATTACACCACATAGTAGTGTTCCTTATACATGTTATGAGACACATTAGTGCCCCTTATACACAAAGCCCACAGTAGTAGCACCCCAAATACACATAATGCCCACAGTAATAGTGCCCCTTATACAATGCCCACAGTAGTAGTGCCCCTTATGCAATGCCCACTGTAGTGGTAGTGCCCACAGTGGTAGTGCCACTTATGTACAGCCCATAGTATTGGTGCCCTTTATGCAGTGTCCCCAGGATTAGTGCCTCTTATGTCCCCAGAAGTGGTGCCCCCTATGAAGTGCCACCTATGCAATGCCTTCATTAGTAGTGCCCCCAGTAGTAATGTCCCCATGTAGTATTGCCCCCAATAAATATGCCACCTGTAGTTATGACCCCAGTAGTTATGACCCCTGTAGGTATGCCCCCTGTAGATATGCCCCCTGTAGATATGCCCCCAGTAGAAGGTGGATGAACACCGAAACAGCTGTCGGGCTGGAGAGGATAAGATGTCATAAATGTTATAAATTGATCACAAGTACCCGTCCAGATCAAAAAGAGATCATTTAAGTATCTAGCATAGAATTTAATATTGCCAGACATCCTGACATCACTAAGGATCTCATCCTCCACATAACACATATATGAATTAGCGTACGATGGGGCCACACTGGACCCCATCGCACACCCAGAGGTCTGTAGATAGAACCTCCCATCATAAAAAAGTAATTCCAACAACTCAATAACCACATCAATATTAGGACCAATATATAAGGGGTTATCAGTGAGTAATCTAAGGACAGCAAAAAGACCATATGCAATTGGAATAACTGTGTAGAGGATGGCTATATCAATACTACACACAAAAACTGTCCAGTGGGATATCCTTCAGCCAATTTATTTAAAAATTGTGTAGTATCCATGACGTGATTAAGATGCCCCACTACACAGGGTTGCAATAGTAAATCCATATACACTGAGGAATGTTGAAACAAGGAGCCTTAGGCACTAAAGATAGGACGACTTGGTGGACATCGACTGTCCGTCTGGACTTTGGGTAATGTACAAATCAATGGAGAAACTGGACATTTTGGGATCAATGCTTCACTCAAAGACTTCGATATAAAGCTATTTTTAACTGCCCTATCCAAACAATTGTATAAATCCTTTTTAAGGGACAAAGTAGGGTCACCGCTAAGCATCCTGCAAACCCCCACATCAGAGAGCTGTCTTTTGATTTCCCTTTTATACATATACATATCCTGTATCACAATTGCCCCGCATTTATCCGAGGGGCGAATTGTGATATTAGTGTATGTGGATAAAGTCTGGAGTGCATTAAACTCATCAATAGATATATCATTCTCCTTGGATTTAGCCTTAATAAATAAACCAAGTTCATTTACACTTTTGCTCAGCATACGTGAAAAGGTCTTTATTGACGAGCTATTAGAAATGGGGTTAAACGAGGATCTAGGTAATAAACTATATAATTGCGGTGGAATCTCCCTTTCTTTCGATACAGACTGTATTTGGGATTTACCACCTTTAAAATGTTCATGCAGTCTTAATTGCCTGTTAAGGCGGTATTTCTCGTTTTTTCTCTATAAAGCCATCAAGGTTGGAACAAAAGTTCACGGTCGGAACAAAAGAAAGGCCATGACTTAACACTTTCGAAGGGGAATCATAGCATGGGCGCTTTCTCTGGGATCAGTTTTGTCATGCCTCTGAGGCATGTACCTTATGTCCCTATTGGAAAAATGAGGGGGGTCTGGAACCAATTCTCTTTCTGGCACAGAGCTCCAAAAAGTCTGGTTTACGGTTCTGGTAAGATGAATCCCAATCTGCTTATGGATGTACCAAACAAATGGACATACTGTAGGTCCACTGGCTGTTAGTACCGGACAGGGAGTATGCTAGGACATGATATGAGGACTGAGGACACAGTTCATGGTTCTGTCTATGCTTAAAACAAGTAAATTAAATGTCTGTGCGGAGGAGCCCTTAACATTGTGGGAAGCCTCAAATAAGTATGTCAATCTTTTTAAGAAAGCAAATCCTTCTGCAACGCCCCCCCCCCCCCCCCCAATCCCCTTTAACCTACAAAGGGACTCTAGGTTACCGATTACCTTGTTGTCCAACGGGTACCCACCCATAGCCTCCAATTCAGGGGGTACTTTGACCTATCAGTATCTCCAATCCAAGTATCGGTAGGTGGTAATGTAATATGGACCCACTTGGGACAGCCCAATCCAGTGTTACACCAAACCCCCTTACACTTTGTAATAGGTAGCGCATATGACATAATACTGAAAAACTAACAACCAATCTGAATCCACATTCTTCAATGAGTAAAGTTTAATGCTTAGTTTAGTCCATAAAGATTTCTATGGCAACAATTTCATATATAGTTAGAGATGTAACGGTCTAATACATATATGTAACATATCAACAAGATTTAGGGGTTTATTTACTAAGCCTTAGATGGAGATAAAGTGGACGGAGTTACAGTACTAACCAACCAGCTCCTAACTGTCACTTTTCAAACACAGCCTGTCACATGGCAGTTTGGAGCTGATTCGCTGGTACTTTATCTCCGTCCACTTTATCTCCATATCTCCATCTAAGGCTTGGTAAATAGACTCTTTAGTCTCACCCCAACCACACTGCTGAAAGCTCTGTACAAACCCCAGATCCCGAGTCACATGACCCCTCTGTCACCTATCATGAACAGCTCTTTTCCCACCAAAAACTCCGGCAGTTACCTCACAGACAGTGATTGACAGGTGGGGGGTGCACACGAGCCCTTTTAGAGCTTTCTACCAGCACATTAACCCATTAGAAGCCCCGTGAAGCCCTACAGTCAGCATTAAATGCATTTAAAACTACATTCACATCGCTGTAAATAAATTTAGGCACTTCAACATGTAATTTTCAGCATAGATATATGAACCACGTTAACCCTTTCCCTCACTCTATACCTATTTAAGAGTAAATGTATGTTGCTTACAATATTTACCTCATAAATGGCATTCTTAGTGTAAATATATGAATTAAAAAATATTTTTACATTTTAGATATATGTATAAACTACTCATTTCACATACTGTATCTGTAAATATGTGAATTTATCACAGAGAAAAGAGAGTGTAAATGAGGTTTGTGGAAGTGGAGGTGGTGGTCTATGGGAAGCAACCCAAAGATAAATACAGACAGGAAAAGGAGGCATATCTATGGATGAGGTTAAAGATGTCACTGAGTCCAGAGACGTGAAAACTGGACAGCTCAGGATATTGGGGGTCATTCCGAGTTGATCGCTCTCTAGCAGTTTTTAGCAGCCGTGTAAACGCTATGCTGCCTCCCACGGGGGAGTGTATTTTCTCTTCGCAGAAGTGTGAACGCCTGTGCAGCAGAGCGCCTGCAAAATCTTTTTGTGCAAAACAAGACCAGCCCTGTAGTTACTCTTCATGTGCGTTGATTCTAACGACGGAGGGACGGCTTTTGACGTCACACACCCGCCCAGCGAACCCCCAGCCACGCCTGCGTTTTTTCTGCCACGTCTGCGTTTTTCTAAGCACTCCCTGAAAATGGTCAGTTGACACCCAGAAACGCCCACTTCATGTCAATCTTCCTGCGTTCGGCCGTGCGACTGGAATGTTCGTTACAAACCACGATGCTCATTGTACTCCAGGGATCTGTGATACGTGCAAGGGTCAGGGTGGACAGGACAAGAGTTCAGAAATTCTTATCTCCAGGTAAAGGGTCAGGATAGGCCTCAATAGGCAACTTTTAGGCTTAGATCTGGATTGGCTAAAAATCTTGGGTGCGCTCTCCTCGAAAACTACTATAAATATTAGGCCTATTGCCCTGACTGGGAGATTTTGACTCCACCCGCCCGGGCCTGCTGACCTGTATTGGGGAGCATTGAGCGCCAATGATTGTGTTATTCAATGCGTGTTGCTGTCCCGTTAGTTTTTTTTTCCCCTTTTTTCGCCACCACGCTAGCATCTTCATAAAAATAATAGATCATATGTCAAAATAAATGTGTCCCAATTTGAAACTCCAACTCCAGTTATAATGTGTTGTTATATTATGAGATAAGTCTTTTTTGCTACGTTTAATTATTAAAGGGAGCTTAATGACAGATTTGAACCCTTAGGGAGTTTAAGTAAAACATTGTCTTTTACATGTTTCTGTTTAGCCGGTAACTACAAACAGCATAATCCACATATGAGTTATTACTACTATTATTAAAATAATAAATAAATTGGGCTTAAATAAAGCCACAAAGTGGCCAACAACATATTTGCTGCATTGGGAAAATGTTTTTCATTGATGTAGTCGACAATGTACAAAATTCCAGCTGTGGTCTCCTCACACGTAGGTCTGATCTGCTCTTCAGGAAGTATAAATCCATATGTACCATTATCTCTAAGCTCAAACGTGTATGCTAGATCAATTCCCAGATCGGCAGCCCAATCCTGTGAGGAGCCAGAAGTGCTATCTGTCAATGAAAATAAAACAGGTATTAGCAAGTAGTTTATTTTTCCCTTATAATTACTATAGATATCCCACATGTTTTGTTATTAATGCCTCACATACCCCCAATGCTGTGGTATAATTAATCTTTTTAATGTTTCGATTTTGTGCTCTACTGCGAGTTTTGGACCTACTGTACAGTAATTTCACTTTTGCAAATCTGGATGAACAATCCTCCAAAATCAAGAATGTCCCGTCAAAGTGGGGCAGTCAGAGGGTATTCATTTTGACTTTTTTGTAAAATTAATTTTACTGGAATATTTTTTTTACTGTGAGTGGATTCTGAATATAAAAGGAGTAAAGCTAGACTTTCTGTCACCCTGGGCAAAGACTCTGGTGCCCCCATGTAGATGGTAATAAACCTTTAGGGCCAGTTCTAGACCAAGTGGAGCCCAGGGCAAGAATTTCTTTTTGTGCTCCCCCTCTTATGGCCCCCATAGCTTTATAGACTCACTCACACTGCTTCCCCCTAAGATCACACTGCCCACACACACAGACCCCTACTCACAGATCACAATGCCCACTCTCCAGCTCCCCACACAAATAACATTACTTCCACACAGGTTCCCTGTACACATCACACTGCCCCATCACAGATCACGCTACCTCCACACAGCCTGTGCAATAAGGTCACAATAGGGCATCCCCCCAGCAACAAAACATGGTTTAACCGACTTCCTTTAGGATCTTTCTTTTTCATTCAGTAACATAATCTATTCACAAGAAATAGCTACAGTACAACACTGGAAGCAACATAAACTGGAATTATCAGGTTGTGATTGTATCCTTTAGTTATAAATCTTTACTGTTATCCATGATCTCCTCCAATCTGGTTTATGCCCCCTCCACTCCACTGAAACTGTCCTGGCCAAAGTCACCAACAATCTTTTCTCTGCCAAATTCAGGGGCCGCTTCTCTCTCCTCATCCTCCTTGACCAATCGGTGGCCTATGACACCATGCATCATCCTCTCCCACTGCACACCCTTCAGACCATTGGTCTCTCTGACACCGTTCTTTCTTGGTTCTCCTCCTACCTCACCAACCACTCCTTCTCTGGTTCTACTTCTGCTTCCATCTTCCCCAATCCATCATTCCTGTTGGTATACCCCAGGGTTCTGTCCTTGGCCTTCTGCTCTTTCCTCTCTACACTTCCTCATTGGGTGAACTCATTGGCCTCCAGTATCAACTCTATCTCTCAAAGGTCTCCAGTTGCCTCTTTGTCATCCCCTCCTGGATGTCAGAGTGCTTTGTCAACATTGTCAAAACTGAATTCATCTTCTTCGCTTCTTCTAGAGTCTCCTCTTCTCCCAACCTCTCTATCACTGTCGATACCATTTCTATAACCTCTGTTCCCCAACGCCACTGATTGGGAGCCATTCTTGACTCTTCCCTTTCCTTCAACTGTCACATTCAAACAAATTCCCTATCCTATCTGTTCCAGCTCTGCAACATTGCTCACATCAGACCCTTCCTCTCCTAGGAAGTCACCAAAACCATTGTCCACACACTCATCCTTCTCCTAACTGGACTCTCCTCTGTCATCTTGCTCTCTACAATCTATACTTTAGCTAGACTTATCTTCCTCTCCTGCCACTCCACATTCACCAAGTCTTTCACTGACTCCCCTTCCCTTACAGAATCCTCTTCAAACTCCTCACCACCATGTACTAATCCTTCTCAAACTCCAATGCTCCCTACATCTCCATCCTGAGATCCATGCACATTCCCTCACACCTTCTTTGGTTTGCCAATGACGGTCACCTTTCCTCCTTTCTGGTTACCACATCTCACTCCAGAATCCAAGACTTTTCCTTTATCTATTACACCATCCATAGCCTGCATTGCTCCAAGCAGGCACTGAAAACCCATCTGTCCACCATTAAACCATATCACCACATAGTCTACCTCACCTTCTTGCACCCTCCAACTTTCCTACTATCACATCTTGCCCTTAGTTTTATACTGGCTCACTCCTAATGTCTTCCATTTGTCTCACCCTTTCCCTTTAAGATCCATGAGCAGGAGGGTCCTGTAATCTCCCTCTTGTTCTCATTTCCTACTTCGCTTACACACCAGCTACACTCTACACCTCCTCCTTGGGCTCTCTGCCTCCGGACTCCACTCCAAAGTTGTTTTCTGTTCTTTAGCCACATTAGAACTGTTCTCTGCACCTTAGCGTACAGGTTTCGGATTACTCTGAATATTTACATTGCACCCATTGCAACAGTGGCTGTATTGAGAGTAGTAGTGATATTTGTTACTTGTCTATGGCATTGTACAACTCTCTGTACTGTACTTTTTAACCCTGTACTGTATTATTGTTTTCCCTATGTATGGTGTTGCTGACCACTTATGGTGCCCTATAAATAAAGTTTATTATTGTTATTATTATTATTTTTATTAATAATAATCTTCTATATATACGAAAATATATATACGAAAGCCCTCACTCACTCACTCACTCACTCACTCACTCACTCACTCACTCATCACTAATTCTCTTACTTCCCGATATGTCAGGAAGATGAAATGTAACACAGGTATTCTTCTGGTGGGAAATAGGAAAACTACTTAATTAGAATTTTAATAAACCTCCCCTAAGGGGATGAACAGGGGGTTTACATAATGACGTCATTACCGATGTGTGGCTTGCATTGCGTGAACGATAACACCCAAACGGACAATCAGATCAAAATTTGGATTGCACCTCCAGTGTGTAGAATTTAATAAAACACAAAAATGTTCCTCTCACTTTTTACCGTATCTGCTACGGGGGCTCCTCGGGTAATGCCAAGAACCATGGATTAATATTTACTTAAATTAAGACGTCTCAAATTAACATCTCTATAGATTTATCTAATTTTTAACACTCATTTATATTTACAGCCATAAAAATCAGAAACTCCCGTGCGAAGAACGGGTAGAACAGCTAGTAATAATAATATAAGTACAAATACTACACAAAATAGTTAATATTTCAGGCTATAATAATATGTGTCCAGATTTATCATCATTATCTTGTTGTAGAAGCTTACACAGTAGTTTAGATGATGATCCAACTTTATATTGTGTACCATAAAGCTTCGCTATTTCGGTAGTGGCATTCAGCCCTACGGCCATCTGTAATAAATATTTGAAAATGAAAGATGGTTAATATATGATTTTGTCTTATACCTCAAAATAAATATCCTGTTGTTAGTGATCCCTTGGACAATGCAATTTGTTCTTTTGGTTTGGGACCAAGGGGGTTAGGTAGTACTGATGTCACCGCATTGAGTCTCCAGTATGGGGAAGTAACGTGGGAGGTAATCAGAAGTCAGTGTCGCAGACATAAGTAGGAGGTTGCTATTGTTCACCCAATGATATTTTGCGTTTAATGGGCTAATGTCTTAATCTCTCTAATCTAATCTCACCCATATACTGTGGTACATTGTATAATGCTTTAGTCTATCACATTTTCCTCTCTGTTCGCAAGTGTGAGGTTCATTTCATCCAAAAATCAAATATTTGGATACCACCTGTCTAAATTAGTTCAGAATACAGCATTCGCATAGGTATCCGGACTCCAGGTCGCCACCACTTAGGTCAACACCACGTAGGTCGACTCCAATTGGTCGACACACCTTAGGTCGACACCTGAAATAGGCCGACACGGACAATAAGTCATGAACAAGGTCGACGTGAGTTTTTCACATTTTTTCTTTACACTTTTTCATACTTTACGATCCACGTGGACTATAATTGGGAACAGTAACCTGTGCCGAGCGTAGTGGTAGCGGAACGAGGCACCTTGCATGAAGTTTGCTCGCCATGTGATGGGACACGGAGCAGTAATTGGGGTTCCCGGTCACATTACAGAGAAAACAACACCATTTAAAAAAAAAAAAAAAAACACCATGTCGACCTTTTTCAAAGTCGACATCGTTCATGTCGACGTATTTTCCATGCCGACCTTTTTCAGGTGTCGACCTAAGGTGTGTTGACCAATTGGTGTCGATCTAAGTGGTGTCGACCTAACTGGTGTCGACCCTGAGTCCCAGCCCCATTCGCATATTAAACAGCGCTGGAAGCACCATTCTGTGGCCCGGGAGGGTTGGGTATGTGTGACCGGTGAGGAGACCGCCGGTCACAACACTGACGCTGGGATCCCAGCTGTTAGATGGCCAGCGGGGGGGAGAGGATAGTGCAATGAAGCCCCTTGCGAGCTTACTGTGATCGCCGTGCAAGGGGCTCAGTGGCTCGCTGCACTTGCCACAGGTTCTTTTCCGACTCTATTAGTGTCGTGGAATAGTCCCTGTTGGTCGGCATGCCGACTAGCGGGATATTCAGGGTTCGGGATCCCAGTGTCGGTATTGTGACACCCAGGAGTGGGAATAGCTGTGGCGGCACTGCCGCTATCCTCATGGTCGGGATTCCGGCATTGGTATTTTGACCGCCGGGATTCCGACTGCGGGGATTCCAACTACATCCTGTTCAGAGGATGGGTGTGGATCATGAAATCGACAGTGTCTAGGTCAACAATGTTTACATTGACCACTATAGGTCGACAGTCACTAGGTCGACAGGGTCTGAAAGTCGACAGGGTTTCTACGTCGACATGTGCTTCGCTCGGCACAGATTACCGTTCCAATTGTAGTCCACTTGGATTGTTAAGTATGGAAAAGTTCAAAAAAAGAAAAAATTTGAAAAACTCATGTCGACCTTTTGACATGTCGACCTAGCCCATGTCGACCTAGAAACCCTGTCGACCTTCAGAAACTGTCGACCTTGTGACTGTTGACCTATAGTGGTCGACCTAAACACTGTCGACCTAGACAGTCTCGATCTTCAGACCGGATCCCCAGAGGGTAGAGCCTGGTCACGCACACATTAATCAGGTTGAAGCCCCAGAATGCAGCGTGTTCAGGCTGGTAGTGGCCCTATTGCTGCAACCCTCTTAGCGACACCTGGAACGATCACTTGTTCCTGGTTCCTAATAAGTTAAAAGTGCAGTAAGGGGAAGATGTATCAAACCTTGGAGTGAGATAGAGTGGAGAAAGATAAAATATCAACTAGAGATGTGCGGCGGGCGCTTTTCCTGTTTTGTGTTTTGGTTCTGTTTCCATGCTCGTGTTTTGGATCTGGATTGGTTTTGCCAAAACAACCCTTTCGTGTTTTGGTTTTGGATCTGGATGATTTTTGAAAAAAACATAAAAACAGCTAAAATCATAGAATTTGGGGTAATTTTGATCCTATAGTATTATTAACCTCAATAGCAATCATTTCTACTCATGTCCAGTCTATTCTGAACACCTCACAATATTGTTTTTAGGCCTAAAAGTTGCACCGATGTGGCTGTATGACTAAGCTAAGCGACACAAATGTGCAGCACAAACACCTGGCCCATCTAGGAGTGGCACTGCAGTTACAGACAGGATGGCACTTAAAAAAACTAGTCCCCAAACAGCACATGATGCAAAGAAGAAAAAGAGGTGCAATGAGGTAGCTGTGTAACTAAGTTAAGCGACCCAAGTGCGCGGCACAAACAACATGGAACGTGCTGGAATTTGGCCAGATGTAATACACACACAATATTGGTGGCACAGGAGAGCGTACCCCTAAACTAAACACACACACGGCAAAGCCTGTAAAATGAATTTGGATAATAATAACCCTATTATTTGGCGCTATTATAATAACATGCAGCACAGGCGAGCGTACCCCTACACCACACAGGGCAAACCCTGTACAAAATTATTTGGATAATAATATAAGTAATGTATATAACCCTTTTATTTGGAGTAAATAATGTACCGCACAGGACACCACCACTGGACTTATGGCAACACAAGATATCACCACTGGACGGATGCAGCACAATACAGCACCACTGGTCTGGACTTATACGGCAGTACCACTGGATTTATACGGCAGTACCCCTGGACTTATACAGCAGTACCCCTGGAGTTATACGGCAGTATCAGACAGGATGGCACTTTAAAAAACTAGGCCCCAAACAGCACATGATGCAAAGAAGAAAAAGAGGTGCAAGAAGGAATTGTCCTTGGGCCCTCCCACCCACCTTTATGTTGTATAAACAGGACATGCACACTTTAACAAACCAATAATTTCAGTGACAGGGTCTGCCACACGACTGAAATGACTGGTTTGTTTGGGCCCCCACCAAAAAAGAAGCAATCTCTCCTTGCACAAACTGGCTCTACAGATGCAAGATGTCGACCTCATCCTCATCCTCCGATTCCTCACCCCTTTCACTGTGTACATCCCCCTCCTCACAGAGTATTAATTCGTCCCCAATGGAATCCACCATCACAGGTCCCTGTGTACTTTCTGTAGGCAATTGCTGGTAACGGTCTTCCCAGAGGAATTCATAATTCATTTTGATGAACATCATCTTCTGCACATTTTGTGGAAGTAACCTCCTACGCTGATCGCTGACAAGGTTACCGACTGCACTAAACACTCTTTCGGAGTACACACTGGATGGGGGCAACTTAGGTAAAATAAAGCCAGTTTGCGCAAGGGCATCCAAATTGCATCTTTTTCCTGCCAGTATACATACAGACTGTTTGACATGCCTACTTGGATGCGGTCACTCATATAATCCTCCAACATTCTTTCAATGGTGACAGAATCATATACAGTGACAGTAGACATGTCAGTAATCGTTGGCAAGTCCTTCAGTCCGGACCAGATGTTAGCACTCACTCCTGACTGCCCTGTATCACCACTAGCGGGTGGGCTAGGAAATGTTATCCTTTTCCTTGCAGCCCCAATTGTGGGACAAAGTGAAGGAGGAGCTGTTGACAGGTCACGTTCCGCTTGAGTTGACAATTTTCTCACCAGCAGGTCTTTGAACCTCTGCAGACTTGTGTCTGCCAGAAAGAGATGCAACGTAGGCTTTAAACCTAGGATCAAGCACGGTGGCCAAAATGTAGTGCTCTGATTTCAACAGATTGACTACCCTTGAATCCTGGCAAAGCAAATGTAGGGCTCCATCCACAAGTCCCACATACGTTGCGGAATCGCTCCTTCTTAGCTCCTCCTTTAATTTCTCCAGCTGCTTCTGCAAAAGCCTGATTAGGGAAATGACCTGACTCAAGCTGGCAGTGTATGAACTGACTTCACGTGTGGCATGTTCAAATGGTTTGAGAACCTTGCACAAGATGGAAATCATTCTCCACTGCGCTTGAGTCAGGTGCATTCCCACTCCTTTTCCTATATCATAGGTGGATGTATAGGCCTGAATGGCCTTTTGCTGCTCCTCCATCCTCTGAAGCATAAAGAGTGTTGAATTCCACCTCTTTACCACCTCTTGCTTCAGGTGATGGCAGGGCAGGTTCAGGAGTGTTTGAAGGCGCTCCAGTCTTTGGCGCGTGGTGGCTGAATGTCGAAAGTGGCCCGAAATTTTTCAGGCCACGACAGCATCTCCTGCACACCCCTGTAATTTTTAAAAAATTCTGCACCACCAAATTAATTGTATGTGCAAAACATGGGATGTGCTGGAATTTGCCCAGATGAAATGCACACACAATATTGGTGGTGTTGTCTGATATCACAAATGCCCAGAAGAGTCTAATTGGGGAAAGCCATTGTGTGATGATGTCCCTCAGTTTCTGTAAGAGTTTGTCAGTGGTGTGCCTCTTACGGAAACCGGTGACACACAGTGTAGCTTGCCTAGGAACATTTGCGAGATGCTGCTACTGTGCCACTGCTGTTGTTGCTGCCGGAGGCAATGCATTTACCAAGTGGGCTGTCACAGTCATATAGTCCTTAGTCTGCCCTGTTCCACTTGTCCACATGTCCGTGGTTAAGTGGACAGTGGGTACAACTGCAGTTTTTAGGACACTGAGGACACTTTTTCTGATGTCTCTGTACATTCTCGGTATCGCCTGCCTAGGGAAGTGGAACCTAGATGGGATTTGGTACCGGTGACACACTACCTCAAACAATTCTCTAAGTCCCACTGAACTAAAGGCAGATACTGGCCGCACGTCTAACACCAGCATAGCTTTCATGGCCTCAGTTATCCGCTTTGCAGCAGGATGGCTGCTGTCATATTTCATCTTCCTCACAAAGGACTGTTGTACAGTCAATTGCTTAGTTGAAGTAGTACAAGTGGTCTTTCGACTTCCCCTCTGGGATGACGATCGACTCCCATCAGCAACAACAGCAGCGGCAGCAACAGCAGTAGTAGGCATACCACTCAAGGATCCTCCGGAGGAATCCTGGTTAGGAGAGGACTCCTCAGTCTTGCCAGTGACATGGCCTGCAGGACTACTGACGTTCCTGACTGAGCAGGAAGTTGATGTTGAGGGAGCTGGTGGTGTGGCTTGCAGGAGCTTGGGTACAACAGGAAGAAGGGATTTAGGTGTCAGTGGACTGCTTACGCTCTTACCCAAAGGTTCTGAACTTGACACTGACTTCTGATGAATGTGCTGCAGGTGACGTATAATGGAGGATTTTCCTAGGTGGTTAACGTCCTTACCCCTACTTATTACAGATTGACAGAGGCAACACATGGCTTGACACCTGTGGCTTTTTTGGTATTTTGCCCAGGCATCACAATGGGCTTCTTCATCCCATGGACAACATGTGTCTCCCCTGGTGCCTGATTTAAACAAACCACATCACCATTAGAAACCTCATTGTCAACTTCCTCCTCTGCGACAGCAACCCCATATCCTCATCGTGGTGTACTTCAACAGTGACATCTTCAATTTGAATATCAGAAACTGGAATGTGGGTGCTCCTTCCAGCACTTGCAGAGGGCATGCAAATGGTGGAAGGAGCCATCCTCTTCCCGTCCAGTGTTGGGAAGGTCAGGCATCGCAACCACTGACTCACTTGGACTCTCCTTGGAGATTTGTGATAACATCTTAGAACGCACAGTTCTTCGCTGTGCTTTTGCCCTTATCATTTTTCTAGTGGGAGGATGAGGGCTTCCATGTGAAGCTGAACCACTAGTCATGAACATAGACCAGGGCCTTAGCCGTTCCTTGCCACTCCGTGTCGTAAATGGCATATTGGCAAGTTTACGTTTCTCCTCAGACCATTTCAATTAATTTTTTGGGGTCTTTTTACTGAATTTTGGCTTTTTGAATTTTACATGCCCTCTACTATGACATTGGGCATTAGCCTTGGCAGACGACGTTGATGGCATTTCATCGTCTATGTCATGAGTAGTGGCAGCAGCTTCAGCACTATGAGGAAGTGGTTCTTGATCCTTCCCTATTTTATCCTCCAAATTTTTGTTCTCCATTATTTTTCTGGAGTTATATAACAATATACTGTACAGGAGAGTGTACCTCTACACCACACAGGGCAAACCCTGTGAAAATTATTTGGATTAAATATTAATAACGCCTTAATTTGGAGTAAATAATATACAGCACAGGACAGCACCACTGAACTTATATGGCAGCACCTCTAGACTGGACTTATACAGCAGTACAACTGGAATTATACGGCAGTACCACTGGAATTATACGGCAGTACCACTGGATTTATACGGCAGTACCACTGGAGTTATACGGCAGTATCACTGGACTGGATTTATACGGCAGTATCACTGGACATATACGCCAGTACCATTGGAACTATACACTAGGATCACTGGAATTATGCATAAGTATCACTGGAATTATACGACAGTACCACTGGATTTATACGGCAGTACTACTGGATTTATACAGCAGTACTACTGGATTTATACAGCAGTACCACTGGACTGGATTTATACGGCAGTATCACTGGATTTATACGCCAGTACCACTGGAATTATATGGCAGGATCATTGGAATTATACGCCAGTACCACTGGACTTATACGGCAGTTTTACTGGATTTATACGGCAGTACTACTGGATTTAAACGGCAGTACCACTGGACTGGATTTATACAGCAGTATCACTGGACTTATACGCCAGTACCACTGGAATTATATGGCAGGATCACTGGAATTATATGGCAGTACCACTGAAATTATACAGCAGTACCACTGGACTGATACGGCAGTACCACTGGACAGATACGGCAGTACCACTGGACTGATACGGCAGTACCACTGGACTGATACGGCAGTACCACTGGACTGATACGGCAGTACCACTGGACTGGATTTATATGGCAGTATCACTGGCATTATATGGCAGTATTACTGGAATTATACGGCAGTACCGCTGGACTTATACAGCAGTTCCACTGGACTGGACTTATACGCCAATACTACTGGAATTATACGGCAGTATCACTGGGCTTGATTTATACACCAGTACCACTGGATTTATACTGCAGTACCACTGAACATATACGGCAGTATCACTGGAATTATATGGCAGTACCACTGGACATATACAGCAGTATCACAGGACTGGATTTATATGCCAGTACCGCTGGATTTATACGCCAGTACCACTGGAATTATACGGCAGTATCACTGGATTTATACGGCAATACTGCTGGACATATACAGTAGTATCACTGGACATATACGGTAGCACAGGGACACCACCACTGGACTGATGCAGCACAACACAGGACCACTGCACTGGACTAATACAGCTACACTGAACATATGGCAGCAGAGGACACCACCACTGTACTGATGCAGGATAATACAGCACCACTGCAATGGACTGGACTTATACAGGAGCACTGGACATATGGCAGCAGAGGACACCACCACTGTGACTGACTGATGCAGCACAAGACACCACCACTGTACTGATGCAGCACAACACAGCACCACTGCACTGGACTTATACAGCTACACTGGACATATGGCAGCAGAGGACACCACCACTGTGACTGGACTTATGCAGCACAAGACACTACCACTGTACTGATGCAGCACAACACAGCACCACTGGACTGGACTTATACAGCAGCTGCAGCACTGGACATATGGCAGCAGAGGACACCACCACCATGACTGGACTGATGCAGCACAAGACCCCACCACTGTAGTGATGCAGCACAACACAGCACCACTGCACTGGACTTATACAGCTACACTGGACATATGGCAACAGAGGACACCACCACTGTGACTGACTGATGCAGCACAAGACACCACCACTGTACTGATGCAGCACAACACAGCACCACTGCACTGGACTTATACAGCTACACTGGACATATGGCAGCAGAGGACACCACCACTGTGACTGGACTTATGCAGCACAAGACACTACCACTGTACTGATGCAGCACAACACAGCACCACTGGACTGGACTTATACAGCAGCTGCAGCACTGGACATATGGCAGCAGAGGACACCACCACCATGACTGGACTGATGCAGCACAAGACACCACCACTGTAGTGATGCAGCACAACACAGCACCACTGCACTGGACTTATACAGCTACACTGGACATATGGCAACAGAGGACACCACCACTGTGACTGGACTGATGCAGCATAAGACACTACACTGGATGGAGCAGCACAAGACAGCACTGAAACGTCCTCTCATTACACTTTCCAATTTCCAGAGTGAAAATGGCGGCGACGCGCGACTCCTTATACGGAATCCAAACCCCACGAGAATCCGACAGCTGGATGATGACGTTTTGCCTCATTTTGGTTTCCGAGTCAGGCGGGAAAACCTGAGCCGGCTAGGATCCGGGCTCGGGTAGTGAAATTCAGTAGGGTTCGGTTCTCAGAGAACCGAACCCGCTCATCTCTAGTATCAACCAACCAGCTCCTGTCATTTTCAAACACAGCCTGCAGAAATACATTTAGGAGCTATTTGGTTGGTATTTTACTCTCTCTCCACTTTATCTCCTCCAATGTTTGATACATGTCTCCCACACAGTGAATTCCACCAGTTATGCAATGGTCAAAAGAGAGTCTTTGATAAAAACCTATTTGGCAACTTACCAGTTCATCATGGTTGGCTGAAGCATTTGTGGTGTAGCCGTAGGGAAGGAGAATGAGTTGGCTGTATGAGTGAATTGTCAGGAAACATAAGATATCAGATTTAAGACTGCTCAGCAGCTGAGACACAGCTTGGACCTCCGGTTCTGAGGCTGGGCCAGTTCCACAGAATCTGATGGCGCTACAGTTATTGGATGCGCCAATTGCTAAAAGGAAAGATGTACAAAATGGTTAGCCGGATACATTACAATTCATTTCATACAAGGACCAAATACAATTGGTATACTTAATAAGGCTATAGATGGAGCAAAATCGACAATGTGTCACTATAATTCATAAAGTAACATTTGGGATTTATTAAAATAGCAAGACAAGTCCAGACTATGGAAGGTGGGCATTTGCCTAGGGTCCGTCCATAGTTCCAGATACAGGTGTGACCACATTCAAAGATAAAGTCTAGATTATTTTTTTTGAATTTGTTACTTTGCAGGTTTATATTACATAACACAAAGGATTGTTTCTAAATCCAGCTAAGTGCTTGGCTAGAGATTGTCTTTTGGTCAGAACTCAATGGACCCATCCTTAGATCAACCATTGTACCAGAATGATGAGACAGAATGATTCTGCTGCATTTGGACTATTTATTCAAGGTTTGAAAAAAAATGTGTTTTTAGTTTAAAATCTATTCTCTGTAAATCAATTTACATTATTGCCAACTTGAAGTGTTGAAAACCTTTTCCATAAAATTATTTGAAACACACATAGGACCCCGTTCTGAGATGGAGGAGTACTCAAGTTGTAGCTCATTTTGGCCACAACTTGCTCTTATTTTTTTTTTGTAATCTCTTTGTTTATAAGAGCGAAAGGCAAAAATGTACAACAATCACATAGCAAGAAAGTGTCAGAATGCAATAAGATAAACTAATACATTTTATAATTTGCGAATTAGAAATACAATAATGATGTGCTAAATCCATTTCAATTGTACAACTTATTTGTGTTTCATATAGTATAGAATGTTACATCAATAAAACAACACAAGGGGGAGGGGGGAGGGGGAGAAGGCAATTACTACTACAAAGTGTATTAAACAAGGTGTTGAGATATAAATAGAAACCCAAGTATCAAACCGGGAGCGTCCAGTAACACTACAAGGTAAAGGGGATATGTATATGGAAGTAGAGGTACCAGAAACTCCAAATATCATGAAATGTATCCACAGAGTTGTGGTTCAGGGTGGTAATGTACTCCATTGCAGCGGCATACCAAATTATGTTGGGTACCACGTGTAAGGAAGGAGCCGCAGGTTGGTTCCTTTGTGCAGCAATTAAAAGTTTAGCAGCATTAAAAATGTGGCTACAAAGTTTACTCAAGGGCTTTGAGACCCATTTCAATGGTTTACAAAGCAGGACGTGTAATGGGATCTTTTGCGGGAGATACTGTATATTGAGAATATTACCTATAAGAGAAAGAATTTCATTCCAATAGGTTGTAATCAAAGGACAATCCCACCAGACATGCAGAAATGAGCCACTGTGCCCTCAGTATCTCCAACATAAGTCTGAAGATGTTGGGAAATGATACCATGTACCATGGTGAGTACATGTTGTATGCATTTTCCGTTAAGTTGGTATTGATAGATGTTTTGGAAACCCAACATCTGATTCTTGACCAATCGTCTTTTTCCAGGCTTATCCCCAAATCTTGTTCCCCGGCCTGTACAAAGGATTCTTTGAATTCAGAAGACAAATTGGCCAAAAGAGAGTACAGAACAAAGATATCGCCCTGGGTCGTAAACACACAGGCCTTCAAAAGGGTTGCATTTTCTGAATTTGCCAGATTTAGGTAAGGAATGTACAAAATTGGAAATTTGCAAGTAATCAAAGTGACGAGTGGTCTGCATGCAGTATCTCTCACAAAGTGCTGCATAATTTAGGGGGGGGGGGGGGCAAAGTCTTCATATATGGGTAAAAATCTAGTTATCCCCACTGTGGTCCAGGGGTATCTATATTAGGTCATAAAACCCATTGGGAAGTGGAGATGATGCCAGAGGGGAGTCAGGGGGGAAGGATAAGATGTAAAATCCAATTTCTTGTTTAGACTATCCCACATCTTCAGGACAGATTGGACACAGGGAGCATTGTGAACCAAGGCTGGTCTCATATGAGGAGGGAAGCAATGGGAGAAACCTAATCAACTAGTGATCAATCAGATCTCTTTCCAAGGGAAACCATTTCCTACAACCCTCAGGCGCATGACAGGCCATAATATGGCTCAACTGTGCGGCCTGAAAGCTCCTCTTTTATTTTTAATGCACATGTTTTGAGCTATGCGTCTTTTTTCCCAGGCAACTGGTTCTCTAGGATGAAGGAGTTGCAGGGGGAGTGATTTTTTTTGTACTTCCACATACTGTAGGCAAAACATTGTCTTATGTCATGAACTTACTGCACCACTTTGTGTCAAAGTTTCTGTTTAGATCAACCCCGTAGCAAGTTCCATTGTTATGCGGTGAGCGCGATTTTCTCCAGAGACGTTCCTATAAATTAAATTCAAAATAAAGTAATGTATATGAATTAACTGTGGGTAGCCAAAAAACAATGAAAATTAATCACATAACAGTTCTAAAGGCCACTGGCTCATCTTGAGTTCATGTCTATGTTTAAAACAGCAATATCTCACCCCACAGCAGGTGACGTAGAGTTTACATGGATTCTATGTTTCTATGAATTTAAATACTGCATGTGCTAGATTTACAAAGTGGCGGTAAATATTGCAAGAAAGTTTAGACTAACAGCGTCACTGTGTCACCAAGATAAGGGATGGCTCCGTACTCTTCAGAGCGATGTGAAAACCAGAATTCTGGGAACAAATTGTTATCATCTTATTAAAGAATTTTTTAACAACTGTTAAATGTTAATGAATCTACATTAGTTATTGTTAGTTTCTTATTACATTCTTACCGTAGTCCAGGAATAAATAAATCCATCAATATTTAGGACAGGCAGAATATAGAAATCTATGTGTGTAAGTGCTTTGTGGATCACAGGGTTGCTGTTGTAATTTTCAAGAATCTGAAATGAAAAAAAAATCCAAATGTAAAGACGGACGTTTACCATTAGACGCTGTTTCCATACGTAATGTTACTTTTTTGTTCTCCAGAAATAGAGTCACGGGAATCTGTGGAGATGTGACTGTGGGGGTCATTCCGACATGATCGTAGCTGTGCTGCTACGAACACTTACACAGACATGTGGGGGGACGTCACGCCTGCGTTGGCCAGACCACGCCCACAAAACAGCGTCGGAATGACGCCGTGCCTCCCCCTCCGGCCCAGCAACCGCCTCTGCCTGTACGCCATACGCTGGCGCTCTGCGGTGCCGGCGCATGCGCAGTACTGACCCGATCGCACCGCTGTGAACAACTGCAGTGTGCGATTGGGTCGGAATGACCCTCTGTATTCCTTACTGCATTGCGTGTTCTGTGTGGTTATACACAGCGTACACTCAGAGAGTGAATGCACGCAGTTGCGGCTGCGCAGACCAGCACGCACTTCAGTTACAGTAAGTATCAAACCTTGTAGGGCTACAAAGAGGGGGCGGTACAAAAGTAATGTGAGTGTCAGAGTGTTGCAGATATACAATAAATTCAATGGGCCTAATTCAGATGCGGTTTAAGGTGCGAGACGTGACGCAAAGTACGGCTGTCGGGTACGCCCATGTGCAGTCTCCAACGTCAGATGCAGATTGGCAGCAGACTGTCAGTGATTGACGGTCTGCTGCTGTTTGGGGCTCTGGGAGGGGTCAGTGACGGCCTCCGTTTCCCAAGATGGAGGCGTGTCGCCGCTGTTGTGGGGAGTGACGAGGCCAGGATCTCAGTCGGAAGACCGGCTCTTGGTAGGAGCTGCGGAGAACCCATGCATCGTTGCAGATGATCTGATGCTGCATCCCAGGATGCAGCTTGCATCAGTAATGCGGCAGGAGACGTGACGCAGCCGGCTACTTTACCATATTAGCGCTATCGCTGCTGCTTCCATGTAAGCGCCAGCAATAGCACCTCCAACCAGAGGCGTCACTTACATGTTTGACACCCAGTGCGGCTCCTGCTCAATAATAGGCGTGTCTTCGCGGGTGCCGTCAGAAGGGGCATGGCTTTGCGAGATGGGAGCGTGGTTGCGCTGCACATGGGCGTGGCTACGCTTCCCGACCCCCGTTTCCGTGACTAAGGGGGTGCGGGAGGTGCTGGCTGACCCTGGAGACTGCAGTGTCTGCTTCTTCACAGTGACAGAAGCCGGGCACTGCACCTAATGTTCCTGTCACTGAGCCGGAGCCGACACTTTGGTGACACCCCTCGGTGGGTGACACACCCGGGTGCGGGCCGCACCCCCTGCACCCCGGTTGTGACGCCACTGCCTCCAACCACATCTGAATCCGGCCCAATATCTGTCTATTGGCAATCAGTTCTATATTATATTATTACATGTTATGTCACCGCACTGCGTAAGGTTCTTGACGTGTCAGTGACAGACAATATCAGGGGAACACAACTGGAAACTCTAACAGTTACAATTACATACTTCTTTAATGAACCATTGACAAAATGCCACCGAAATCCATTCACGAGCATGAATTCCGCAGTCCATCCAAAAGATTTTCTTCTTTCTATCGGATGGCAGACCAATCTACAAACAGGGCGACATAATCAGGGTTCTACATCATATGGGAAGAAACAACAGTCCGGTCATCACTGTAAGAGCCGCTATTAAAGTGTCAGCCTTATAGTATGTTGTAGCTTGTGTAACTGTGTGTGCACTGCTAGCCAGGGTAACTCCTCCTGGTTACACAACGTTATACATTACTTGTATTATTACTGTATCACTTATATCACTACCAATATTATAAAAAAGATATCGGGGAACTAGAAAGAGTTCAAAGGCGAGCCACTAAATTGATTAAAGGGTTAGAGTCACTGGAGTACAAGGAAAGGCTTACTAGGTTACATATGTATACACTAGACAAGAGGCGACTAAGAGGAGACATTATTAATATCTTCAAATATGTAAAGGGGCATTACAAGGAGTTAGCAGGGGATTTGTTTAATAATAGGACACGTGGGCACTCGTTGAGGCTAGAGGAGAGAAAGTTCCGTACACAATGTAGGAAAGGGTTCTTCACGGTAAGGGCAAAAAAGATTTGGAACTCCCTGCCGAAACAGGTAATAATGGCAAACTCTGTAAATAAATGTAAAAAGAATTGGACAAAATTTCTAACTGGAAAATGTATCCAGGGCTATAGCTCATAACATAGTGACATTATGTATCTGGGATTGGTAAGAACCATAGTTGTCAATTGGTGCTAAACCCTTACTTCAGCATGTGCACAGCTTAACACAGAATTCAGGTTGAACCCGATGGGCACTTTGCCTCTTTTCAACCTCACTAACTATGTAACTACAGTATGTAATATTTATTTCAAATCTTATGTCTATGTTGCATTAGCTTTAGCTGGGGGACCCCATCAAGTGTCCCCCTTCCCTGGCTGTGGCAATACCACCCTCCTAGTAAGAGTCCAGTGCTGGTTGCTGGAAATACACAGCTCCAAAATGAAACAACACCATTCCTATCACCATCGGACAACACGATTCAGCACAACACGCTTCTTAGTAAATTAGCAATTTCTGTAGATAAGGGGCAATTTAGGAACGCAGCCCAAAACCATTTACAGTAAATTTCTCCCCAGTTGTCATTTAGGGGCTGATACTAAATTGGATGAAAGTCCAAACGCTGATGGTTCCTACAGATATCTGATGGTTTTATTACTGCACTTTGGGGCTGTTGCAGAGTTGAGTATACTGTAAGTCGGTGGTAAGTACTGCCACTTTGGGACTGATACCTGGGTTGGAAGCAAAGCTATACAAAATAACTTTGCCACTTGGTAAAACCATGTGCACTGCAGGTGGGGCAGATGTAACACGTGCAGAGAGAGTTAGATTTGGGTGGGTTATTTTGTTTCTGTGCAGGGTAAATACTGGCTGCTTTATTTTTATACTGCAATTTAGATTTCAGTTTGAACACACCCCACCCAAATCTAACTCTCTCTGCACATGTTACATCTGCCCCACCTGCAGTGCACATGGTGCTGCCCATTAGTGTGCTATTTGATTTGCTAATAAACCTGAATATCCCCCTAATGCAGTAACATGAAGACCATAAGGTATAAATGACACTCACTTTTAAATAGTACATTGGTCTTATCTCATAGGTCCGCCCCAGATAATGTAATGTTACGAGATCTTTGCGTGTGTCTTTTATTTGATCCATCCATTTGTATATCTGTAAAATGCAAGAAAATCCCTCATTTATTTATGTAATAATTGTCATAAGGTAATACAGAAATATTACACAGGCGGTGCTGCCTTGTATGTACAATTGTATGGCGTGTTACACTTCCTATGCACGTGGCCTGTGCTGGAGTTCTCGCTCCCTGTCTACAGACGTGTCCTTATCGATCTAGTGCTTTTGCGCTATATGGTTGCACGCCGCATGGAGTGACTCAGCTCCCGCGTCACAGAACGTTAGTCCCAGACTTTCATAATTTAGCATCATTTTAGCACCACATTGCGGGGGAGATGTACTAAGCCTTGCAGAGAGATAATGCAGAGAGAGATAAAGTACCAGCCAATCAGCTCATTACTCCCGTGTTACAGGCTGTGTTTAAAAAAAGACAGTTAGGAGCTGATTGGTTGGTAGTTTATTTCTCTCCACTTTATCACTCTATAGGGCTTACTACATTTGCCCCGCTGCATCTTTCTCGCATTGCAGCCGCACACAAACATGACTGTACTGAGGGGGTCATTCCGAGTTGTTCGCTCTGTATTTTTTTCTCGCAACGGAGCGATTAGTCGCTAATGCGCATGCGCAATGTCCGCAGTGCGACTGCGCCAAGTAAATTTGCTATGCAGTTAGGTATTTTACTCACGGCATTACGAGGTTTTTTCTTCGTTCTGGTGATCGTAATGTGATTGACAGGAAGTGGGTGTTTCTGGGCGGAAACTGGCCGTTTTATGGGAGTGTGTGAAAAAACGCTACCGTTTCTGGGAAAAACGCGGGAGTGGCTGGAGAAACGGAGGAGTGTCTGGGCGAACGCTGGGTGTGTTTATGACATCAAACCAGGAAAGACAAGCACTGAACTGATCGCAGATGCCGAGTAAGTCTGGAGCTACTCTGAAACTGCTAAGAAGTGTCTATACGCAATTCTGCTAATCTTTCGTTCGCAATTTTGATAAGCTAAGATTCACTCCCAGTAGGCGGCGGCTTAGCGTGTGCAAAGCTGCTAAAAGCAGCTAGCGAGCGAACAACTCGGAATGACCCCCTGAGTTCTTAGAATTTGCACTTGTTTTGCAATCGTGGCAGTGTAAAACTGCACAAAGTTACGTGGCTGGACGCATGGCGTGGCTCAATCACATTGGCCGCTGGTCTCTTGACTTCTTTTCTCAGATTAGCGTCCTTGTCACACTGTTATAACACCCACATTCACTAGTAGTGTGCATTAGCAGTACGGAACAGAAGAAACTTCAGGAAACAATGCTGAATGACGGGACGCATCATATTTTCCGTAGCGCGCCAAAGAGGTTATTTGGAGCAACTTCAGGATATGCAAGTGAGGACATCCAAACCTGTTAGTAAAAGGCTTCTTTACTTTTGGGGGTGATTCAGATCTGATTGCTGGACTGCGTTCAGATAGTCACTGCCTCCAGGGGGAATATAAATTTTCCGTGCAAGTGTGCGATGCTTTGTGTACGC
Organism: Pseudophryne corroboree; assembly: GCF_028390025.1. Classification (NCBI taxonomy): domain Eukaryota; kingdom Metazoa; phylum Chordata; class Amphibia; order Anura; family Myobatrachidae; genus Pseudophryne; species Pseudophryne corroboree. The sequence continues at coordinate 18,748,867 of NC_086450.1, forward strand.
AGAGCTGCAAAAATCCAGTGTCTGCAGTCTCTGCGCAGCCCAGGACTTGCTCCTACAGTGCGATGAGAACAGGCTGATCGGGGCTGGAGCTGACGTCACACACCCTCCCTGATAACACTTGGGAACGCCTGCGTTTTACCAGACACTCCCAATAAGCGGTCAGTTACCACCCACAAACGTCCTCTTCCTGTCAATCACCTTGCGAATGCCCGTGAGATTGGATTTTTCGCACCATACCGTCTCTGGTCGGCGATGCCCTTTGTTGTTGTCCGATGTGCATGCGCATTGCGGTGCATATGCATGCGCAGTTAGGACCTGATTGTCTGCTGTGCAAAAAACGCACAGCAGCGATCAGGAGTGAATCAGGCTCTTGGATTCTAAGAGACTCTGGGGGTCATTCCGAGTTGATCGCTCGCTGACGTTGTTCTCAGCGCAGCGATCAGGCTAAAAATCTGCATTTCTGCGCATGAGTATGCACCGCAATGTGCCCTCGCGACGTACGGGTACTAAGCCCGTTGAGGTTGTGCTCAGGTTCTAGCAAAGTTTTCAGTCGCACTGACGGTTGCAAGAAGATTGACAGGAAGGGGGCGTTTCTGGGTGTCAACTGACCGTTTTCAGGGAGTGTTTGTAAAAACTCAGATGTGTCTGAAAAAACGCAGGCGTGTCTGAAAAAACGCAGGTGTGGATGGGCGTTCGCTGGGCGGGTATATGACGTCAAATTCGGACATGAATAGGCTGAAGTGATCGCAAGCGCTGAGTAGGTTCAGAGCTACTCAGAAACTGCACAAACTGTTTTTGCAGAGCTCGGCTGCACATGCGTTCGCACTTCTGCTAAGCTAAAATACAAACCCCAGTGGGCGGCGGCATAGCGTTTGCACGGCTGCTAAAACTAGCCAGCGAGCGATCAACTCGGAATGACCCCCAATGTGCAAATTAAATTACGACAAGTATCCATCATGTTTTCTATGATTAAAGGTCATATTTATTAACGTTTATATGAATAAAATGATGTGAAAAAGGTGTTTTCTCACCTGATTCACGTTATTTTAGTATCACCTGAATGTGATAAAGGACTTTTGGAGCAATTTTAGTAAAAACTGCTCCAAATCCTTTAATTCACTTTTTTTTTTTTTTTAGTAACCGGATCGCGTTTCCCATACTTATCATAGCAAATGTGATCTGGCTGAATTGACTGAAAAGAAAATTGTGAAAAAAATTCTGCAGTGAGCCCTGTGACAATTGTGGCGTCATCACAGCGCTCACTGCAGATTCTGTACTTCTGCACAGCTTTCTCTGCACCTAGGTAGAGAAAGCTGTGCAGGGACCCGGCCAGTGTGATCAGCTAGTCTATGTTTGTCTGATGGACGCACAAGCTGATCACCCTCTTCGTCACAATGACCCTCTCCCCCCATGCCACAACCCCCACTTCACCGATGATCATATCACCTGCCGAGGGAGCGGTGATCGGTGCTCCGGTGCGTGCGGTCGGTCATCGGGTCTCCCTTCCGCTCCTGAGACCTCTGGTGCAGCTCACTTCACAGTACCAGATGTCACAGCAGCAGGGCGTTCCGATGACCGGCAGCCCTCCAGTAGCTACGACCCCCGATTGATTGGTGAATATGGTTAGCAGCACGGGGGAAGGGGTGGGGGGGACGTTGTCATTTAAATGGGGAGGGGGTGTTGGCTGCGATCCAACCAAAATAATTACAATGATGATGATGAGGGCGCATGCACAGGGCCCGTCCTATGCATGCGCCTGCATTTACTGCGGGCGCCCCGCAGTATTTGCAAACGCCTCTGCCTGAGGCGGAGATGAAGCGTTACAGGGCAGCGGCTTCCAAACAGGGGGCGTGGCGGCAGCGTTATCAGGGCAACTACATGATGCTCCAATCAAGAAGACAGTGGGGAGCCTCCTGCCGTCGCAGCCAGGCTGCGCCGGCAGGAGGCTTCCCTAATTTCTGCGACCGCGCACTAATTAGTGCGGGTCGCAGATGGGGGAACGGTTAGCATCCTGGGCGGCCTTGCCCTGCGATGGGCAGCCCACAGCATGCAAGACAAAGGATTGCCAATTCTGCTAAAAAGCAGAATTTGCAATCCTTACTGAAAAGGATCCATAATCGGGAACCCTGATTTGGCTGCAGAGGGACATTGCAGGGACAGAGCTTTCTTGCAAGATCTGTCCCTGCATGCAATATTGATACATCTGATTTATTTGATATATTTGAGCTTACTGTGATGTTGTTTGCCTTATCAATGCATGAGACACAACTGTGCAGAAGCTCTTACAATCCATATATCTGGTGACCCTCATTTAGCAAGAAGTTCATGCATTCCTCACCTCATCCATTGAGTGATACTTTGTGTAATCATAGGAAGACAACGATTTCTGTCGGCTTCTTCCTTCATCGACAGGGTTTTCATCTATTAGTTTCTGTACATCATTTATCATCACCCTAGAAATGAGCATAAAGAATAAACCATGATGAAAATAAAACCAGTGTCATAGAATATTTCCTGTATACTTTATGTTATTGGTGTACTGATACTATTAGAGATGAGCAGTCCGGATTCCTTCATATCCAGACCTCTCCGAACAGTGGGGATCCGAGCCCACGGCTCGGGTGTTCCCGCCAGACTCAGATCCCACGTTGAGGGCGAATGTCATCCTCCCGGTGTTGCATTCTTGCGAGACATGGATACTATATAAGGCGCCATGGCCGGGACCATTTCACACTAACGCACGCTGCTGAAAGCTGCGCTGTAGTGGCTGTAATGAGACTCCGGACTCACAAGTGGCTGTGCTGTGACTGTGTATGGGGGGCACGCTGCTGTATGCTGTGCTATATTCTGCTATATTGGCTGTAATGAGACTCCGGACTCACAAGTGGCTGTGCTGTGACTGTGTATGAGGGGCACGCTGCTGTATGCTGTGCTATATTCTGCTATATTGGCTGTAATGAGACTCCGGACTCATTACGCTGTGCTGTGACTGTGTATGGGGGGCACGCTGCTGTATGCTGTGCTATATTCTGCTATATTGGCTGTAATGAGACTCCGGACTCACAAGTGGCTGTGCTGTGACTGTGTATGGGGGGCACGCTGCTGTATGCTGTGCTATATTCTGCTATATTGGCTGTAATGAGACTCCGGACTCACAAGTGGCTGTGCTGTGACTGTGTATAGGGGCACACTGCTGTATGCTGCGATACACTCTGCTGTATTGGCTGTAATGAGACTCTGGATTTACAAGTGGCTGTGCTGTGACTGTGTATGGGGGGCACGCTGCTGTATGCTGTGCTATATTCTGCTGTATTGGCTGTAATGAGACTCCGGACACACAAGTGGCTCTGCTGTGACTGTGTATAGGGGGCTCGCTGCTGAAAGCTGGGCTGTACTCTGCTGTAGTGGCTGTAATGAGACTCTGGATTTACAAGTGGCTGTGCTGCGACTGTGTATAGGGGGCACGCTGCTGAAAGCTGTGCTGTACTCTGCTGTAGTGGCTGTAATGAGACTTGGGACTTACAAGTGGCTGCGCTGCGACTGTATATAGGGGGTGTGCTACTAAAAGATGAGCTGTACTCTGCTGTAGTGGCTGTAATGAGACTCCAGGATGCACAAGTGGCTGTGCTGTGTGTATCGGGGCACGCTGCATGCTGCTGTATGCTGTGCCGTACTCTGCTGTAAATTGTAATGGTTGGTGAGCTTTATCCTAGTGCACTTTGTTGACATGCATCCAAAAGCCCAGTGATTCACGCAATTTGAACCGAGATGCGAGTTCAAAAAAGAAAAGAAAATATATAGATCTATTGTTTGTACTGTTCTGTGTACTGTACCCCAGTACGGTGTGGCAATGTTTCATAGATGTGCTATAAACCGCTGTGTATTTGTGCCGCTGCTCTGTTGCTTAGTAACCAGCCAGCTCGTGCAGGCTTTAGACAATATTGGTGTAAACAATATTGTGAGCAGTGAGGTGGTCAAAATTGACTGGAGATGACTGGAAATTAATGCTATTGAAGTTAATAATACTGTAGAACCCCCCAAAAAAAGCCCAAATTATATTATTTTAGCTTTTTTTTTTTAAATGTAAAAAAAAAAAATCCAAATCCAAAACCAGTGTATCCCTGGCTATCGGTGCTGTTTCTACGTCTGACGACGGCCTCTGTGGTTGCAGCCGTGTGTTTGGGAATACTGCCGCTTCCAATGACATGCCGCAACATCTCCAAAGCATGCCCATGGGATGGACAATTTTTGCAGTCAGTTATAGCATCCACCCAGTTACCAACCAGAATGTGCAGCACTTTCCTGAACAATTGTGACCCCATCTGTCACAATTGAAATAGCCCCTTTCTGCATGCACTTTGTGTAACACAGGGGGGTAAATTTACTAAGATGGGAGTTCTATTTAGGATGGGATGTTGCCCATAGCAACCAATCAGATTCCAGGTACTATCTTCTAGAAGATGCTAGATAAATGAACAGTAGAATCTGATTGGTTGCTATGGGCAAAATCTCATCTTAAATAGAACTCCCATCTTAGTAAATTTACCCCAGAGTGGTTAGGTGTTGCCGGCTGTCAGGGTCCCGGAGGTCAGCATACCAACCTCATTGTCCTGGCTGCCAGGATGCTGGCGGTCAAGGTAAGTGCAACAAATCCTTGTAGGCTCACTGCGCTCGCAATGCAGCGGGCTTGGTGGCTTACTGCACTTGCCTTAAGTTCTGTCTCCACTCTATGGGTGTCTTGGACACCCACGAGTGGGAATAGACCCAGTGTGTCGGCATTCCTTCCGTCGGCATTGCCAGTGGTCGGGATTTCAACATCAGTATCCAGACCACCGAGATCCTGACCGCCGGTAATGTAACCACATCCTCATCAGAGGCCTTATTCAGCTTCAGCTGCAGTTTTGATAAATTGGCACAGGCTGTCCAACATGTAAATGGCTGCCAGCAATGCGATCACAATTCAATTGTGATCGTATCGCTGTCCCCGCAAAATAAGGGATGCCCCCTGTCTGCGCAGCCTAGCTGTGATGGCAGGTGCAGAGATGCTGTGTTTCCTGTCGCAGAAGCAGCGTGTGATGTCACGCGGATGCCCCAAAACTGGCCCATACCCACCACTATTTTTGCTGCACCATCCCTGCAACACTGCGTCGCTGCCCCCAACCGCCCCGTGAATGCCTCTGCCTGTCAGTCAGGCTGAGACGTTCGCATTACTGAGATGCGATCTGCCTGCGTGCGCACTGGGCAGACAGGCGGGACAATGCGATCACACCGCAGCAGCAACTGCTGCTTAATGAGGACCGAGGTCCAAAGAGAGGAATATTCAGCAATACAGTATGTGACAGAAAAGCTGCACTAAAGCATCCACAAGGTCACGTGGTGACACAGATTAGTCAGACCCTTTAAGCTTAGTGTTGAGTACAGTGTTAGATGGTTTATGCATGGTAAACTGTTGCATCATCCAAGGCCATAACTAGGTGTGTGCCAGTGGTGCCTTGCACACAGCGCAACTGCACTGTGGGTGCACCATCTGATGCACGGCCACTGTCCGCTCTCTTACTGCCTCCTGCTGCCCGCAGCTGCAGTGTTGCCCTGCACGCACGGTGGTTTTGAGTACCCAGAAAGCCCCGCTGACAGACCAAATAATTTTTTAATGTAAAGGAGCCGGAGCCGCTATTTAAGCCCCGCCCCCTGTGGAATTTGGCTTCATCCCCTTCAAAGACCTCCGAATAGCAGGTTATGCACTTGTGCTGTGTGTCTTGGCACTTGGCAGATGCTGTAACCTCCGACTGCCACAGTCCCTCCACTGGCTGCTGTACCCTATTACTACACCCAATTGCCTGGTCTTCTTCCTGAAGGCACTTGTTAGTGATATTTTTCCAATAATACTTATATATGCCGTAATGTGTAAAAGGGGACTCGACCTGCCATACTGTGCAAAAGGGGACTCGACCTGCCATAATGTGTAAAAGGGGAATCTACCTGCCATAATGTGTAAAAGGGGAATCTACCTGCCATAATGTGTAAAAGGGGACTCGACCTGCCGTAATGTGTAAAAGGGGAATCTACCTGCTGTAATGTGTGAAAGGGGACTCGACCTGCCGTAATGTGTAAAAGGGGAATCTACGTGCTGTAATGTGTAAAAGGGGACTCGACCTGCCGTAATGTGTAAAAGGGGAATCTACCTGCCATAATGTGTAAAAGGGGAATCTACCTGCCTTAATGTGTAAAAGGGGACTCGACCAGCCGTAATGTGTAAAAGGGAAATCTACCTGCCGTAATGTGTAAAAGGGGAATCTACCTGCTGTAATGTGTAAAAGGGGACTCGACCTGCCGTAATGTGTAAAAGGGGAATCTACCTGCTGTAATGTGTAAAAGGGGAATCTACCTGCCGTAATGTGTAAAAGGGGAATCTACCTGCCATAATGTGTAAAAGGGGAATCTACCTGCCGTAATGTGTAAAAGGGGAATCTACCTGCCGTAATGTGTAAAAGGGGAATCTACCTGCCGTAATGTGTAAAAGGGGAATCTACCTACCGTAATGTGTAAAAGGGAGCTCTGCCTGACAAAATGTGTGAAAGGGACCTCTGCCTGCCGTAATGTGTAAAAGGGGACTCGACCAGCTATAATGTGTAAAAGGGGAATCTACCTGCCATAATGTGTAATAGGGGAATCTACCTGCCGTAATGTGTAAAAGGGGAATCTACCTGCCATAATGTGTAAAAGGGGAATCTACCTGCCGTAATGTGTAAAAGGGAGCTCTGCCTGCCATAATGTGTGAAAGGGAACTCTGCCTGCCGTAATGTGTAAAAGGGGACTCGACCAGCCGTAATGTGTAAAAGGGAATCTACCTGCCGTAATGTGTAAAAGGGGAATCTACCTGTCGTACTGTGTAAAAGGGGACTCTGCCTGCCGTAATGTGTGAAAGGGGACTCTGCCTGCTGTAATGTGTGAAAGGGAACTCTGCCTGCTGTAATGTGTGAAAGGGAACTCTGCCTGCCGTAATGTGTAAAAGGTGACTCTGCCTGCCGTAATGTGTAAAAGGGGACTCTGGCTGCCGTAATGTGTAAAAGGGGAATCTACCTGCTGTAATGTGTAAAAGGGTGCTCTACCTATCGTAATGTGTAAAATGGGAATCTACCTGCCGTAATGTGTAAAAGGGGACTCTAAAAAATATATATTTATATCCGGTACCAGACTAGTTTTATAATATTTTTCTACATTCAATATTTAACAGAAAACCAGTCACTTTTTATCCGATACAAATCCTATATTTATGAGGCTGGAAGTGCTCCTGGAATCATGAAGAAATTTCACATATACAGGGTTTTTGGGGACTAGCCCTGGAGAAGATTCCTTTTTGGAGAACTCTATTATTGTGTATATACTATTTATAGATATATGCTGTACCTAGCTGTGCGCTAACCGTGATCGGAGGTTCGGGGAGCTGTACCCAGAAGTGCACATAACCGCGATTGGCGGTCTGATATCTAATACTATTTTCTCCCTCCCCTTCTTCCTTCACAGGTGTCTTCCCGGTCCCCGCGGCGTATCTGGACCTTGCAATGCCTTTGGTAACAGGGTCCACCTAACACCGAATACGGGGATCCGGAGGGACACTTTTCCATTAGCATGGCATCCGCTCCAACTCTCACCCAACGCCCGCTCCACGGATGACGATGGAAAGCAGATGGGGGTGATTGCGACTCAGGCTGTACTCCTATGGTGCATATGATGTTGATATGTTTTTATGAGGTCAAATTCTGAGGTTACAACTCAGTGGTATATTATCAACGCATATAATAAAACAGCCGCAGGGAGAGGCTTTATTCCCTTCTATTTATCCAAGGACGCATTGTTTGTATTGCTGTGACAATCAATATTGAGTTTATAATAGTGAATGATGGGAGGAAACTCCATATGGCTGTAGCCTTGATGTATAGAATTGGAATTATTACATGTACCAATATGATTGTATAAAAGAATCCCATAGCTTGCAACATAGATACAGCCACATTGTCACAGTGTCACAGTGTTGATATAGTAATTATAAATATAACCACATATCATTCAAAGTATCAACACAGGAACCTTAAACCTGCTACTTTATGAGACTATGGGGGTCATTCCGAGTTGATCGCTCGCTAGCTACTTTTTGCAGCGCTGCAATCAGATAGTTGCTGCCCACCGGGGAGTGTAATTTAGCTGTGCAAGTGTGTGAACGCGTGTGTAGCCGAGCTGTACAAAAAAGTTTTGTGCAGTTTCTGAGTTGCCCAGAACCTACTCAGCCGCTGCGATCACTTCAGCCTGTCCGGGCCCAGAATTTATGTCAGACATAAAACACACGCTTGGACACGCCTGTGTTTTTCCAACCACTCCCAGAAAACGGTCAGTTGCCACCCACAAAGGCCTCTATTCCATTCAATCTCCTTGCGATCGGCTGTGCGAATGGATTGTTCGTTAAATCCATCGCCCAGCACGATCCTCTTTGTACCCGTACGACTCGCATGCGCACGGCGGTGCATACGCATGCGCAGTTCTGACCTGATCACAGCGCGGCGATAAAACCTAGCGTGTGATCAGGTTGGAATGAGGCCCTATGGGAGGGAGATGTTTTTCCTCCTATTTGTCTGAAGATGCATTGTATTGTATTGCTGTGACAAATAATATTGTATTTATAATAGATTGACGGAAAAGACTTTACATGGCTACAGCCTTGATGTAAAGAATTGGAATTACTGCATGTATTCATATTATTTAACCAGAGAAGGACATTTATAACTTGCAAATTTTTGAGGTCATGAGCTAAAAATGATTGTGCATATGACTATTATGATTACATGGTAGAGCCGCATTGCCGGGATTAGAAATTAATTATTAATGTCAATCCTTCCATGAATTTACCTTCCGTACTGTGTAAAAGGGCACTCTACCTGCCATAATGTGTAAAAGGGGATTCTACCTGCCGTAATGTGTACAAGGGTGCTCTACCTGCTGTAATGTGTAAAATGGCGCTCTACCTGGCGTAATGTTTGTGAGTGGTGCTACTTAGCGGCATCATTTGAATAATGAAGACTACTGTGCAGCGTAATATGAATTGGTATTAATTTGTGGCCACGCCTCTTCCCCATAAAGCCATGTCCCTATATGTTTGTCACACGGGGGGGGGGGTAGCTGATGCTGTTTCTTGCACACAGCACTAAAATATCTAGGTACGGCAGTGGCATCTACCATATTGGGCAGCAGCACATGTTATTCCATAGACTTACTTTACTGGAATATCCTTTTGAAGAAAGTTTTGTTTCAGATCACGCTGCAATGTAAAAAAAACATAATAATATACAGTGTTATCAATAGGGAAACATTTTGCAAATACATCATGCTTTACATCATGCTATATGGAAATGTATTATAGTATTATTAGTTACCAGCCCATCAAAATGACGGAACAACATAACAATAAGGTTCTGCACCAACGGTTGTGCGTGCACAAATGGAGCAACACTTGAATTGCTCCGTCGGGCGCCATCTAGAGGCTGCAGGCGTGCAAAACACTTGAATTCACCCCGCAGAGGTGAGGAGCAACATTAGCCTTTTTTTAATATAGGATAGTGGTGCACTGTAAAATGTTCCCGTTTTCCATGACAGCGAATCAGATGCTTGCTTTTGTTTCCTGAGCGGTGCAGGAAAGTCACATGAGTGCGATTGCTACGGGTTTCATTCGCTCTCACTATGCACCAGTTTCCCTAAATGATCCCTATGTTTTCACTCCTAAAAATATATTCCAGAACAGGCAAAAACAGATGCAGATCCCCCTCCCTCCCCCGACCAGGCCGGCAGCTCAAATCATCACCAGAATAGCAGCAGTATAAAATATGACTTTACTATAGCTGTGGCCACATCATGCAGCATATGGGACGGAGCGGAGCTGCTGCACGTGCCCAGTGGCAGCAACGTCTCCTGATAAGGAATATATTTGCTGGGCATATTCATAGCAGGAGTGCAATCCTTTGATTTACTAAGTCCAAATACGACAATAGACTACAATAGAAGGTAACTATGGATCTTATTTTAAGTGGAAGAATAGAAACACTGCAACGGCAAAACTGCCCCCCCCCCCCAAATAATCGCAAATCGCAATGCTGATTTTCTAGCATTCTGGTTTAGCTCTTGCATTTGACATTTGGAGATTCCTACAACATCTAGGTCACTCTTTGTGTCTCAACTCTCAAAGGTCTTTTCTCATTACAACAACAGCCCTAAACCATACCAGACGTCCAGTGGCTGCACAGAAACACCAGTCACCAGTGGCTGCTTCATCATTGGATGATTATAATGCAGCCGCCATGAAGTAGAGTAGCCATGCATACTGTACACCCCCACCAGCAGCTACAGGTGCTACTATATTATATGACGTATCAAGTTCCCCACAACGCCGAGGTTATAAACTCATTTAACCAGCGTCATGTTTACTTACTGTTTCCTATGATTGTATGTCATTCGGTTTAAGATCCCCTCCATTACAGTGCTGTGTAATATGTACAGTGCTGTGTAATATGTGCATTGCTGTGTAATATGTGCAGTGCTGTGTAATAAGTCAGTGCATTAGAAAAAAAGTAAAACAAGAATGTCCTGTGTTTTACATTGCCCCCTGGTTAACTTCACCGTGTTCTCACTATAGTCTGCCTTGAGAATGATCATAGAGTGATTATAGCACAGCCCCCTCCTCATCCATAGAGTGGTTATAGCACAGCCCCCTCCTCATCCATAGAGAGGTTATAGCACAGCCCCCTCCTCATCCATAGAGTGGTTATAGCACAGCCCCCTCCTCATCCATAGAGTGGTTATAGCACAGCCCCCTCCTCATCCATAGAGTGGTTATAGCACAGCCCCTCTCCTCACCTCATCCATAGAGTGGTTATAGCACAGCCCCCCTCCTCATCTCATCCATAGAGTGGTTATAGCACAGCCCCCTCCTCACCTCATCCATAGAGTGGTTATAGCACAGCCCTTCTCCTGACCTCATTCATAGAGTGGTTATAGCACAGCCCCCTCCTCACCTCATCCATAGAGTGGTTATAGCACAGCCCCCTCCTCACCTCATCCATAGAGTGGTTATGGCACAGCCCCCTCCTCATCTCATCCATAGAGTGGTTATAGCACAGCACCCCTCCTCACCTCATCCATAGAGTGGTTACGGCACAGCCCCCTCTTCATCTCATCCATAGAGTGGTTATAGCACAGCCCCCCTCCTCACCTCATCCATAGAGTGGTTATAGCACAGCCCCCTCCTCACCTCATCCATAGAGTGGTTATAGCACAGCCCCCTCCTCATCTCATCCATAGAGTGATTATAGCACAGCGCCCTCCTCACCTCATCCATAGAGTGGTTATAGCACAGCCCCCTCCTCACCTCATCCATAGAGTGGCTATAGCACAGCCCCCTCCTAATCTCATCCGTAGAGTGGTTATAGCACAGCCCCCTCCTCATCTCATCCATAGAGTGATTAAAGCACAGCCCCCTCCTCACCTCATCCATAGAGTGGTTATAGCACAGTCCCCCTCCTCATCTCATCCATAGAGTGATTACAGCACAGCCCCCCTCCTCACCTCATCCATAGATTGATTATAGCACCCCCCCCCCCTCTTCACCTCATCCATAGAGTGATTATAGCACAGCCCCCCTCCTCACCTCATTCATAGAGTGGTTATGACACAGACCCCTCCTCATCTCATCCATAGAGTGGTTATAGCACAGCACCCCTCCTCACCTCATCCATAGAGTGGTTACGGCACAGCCCCCTCCTCATCTCATCTATAGAGTGGTTACAGCACAGCCCCCCTCCTCACCTCATCCATAGAGTGGTTATAGCACAGCCCACTCCTCACCTCATCCATAGAGTGGTTATGGCACAGCCCCCTACTCATCTCATCCATAGAGTGGTTATAGCACAGCACCCCTCCTCACCTCATCCATAGAGTGGTTATGGCACAGCCCCCTCCTCACCTCACCCATAGAGTGTTTATAGCACAGCCCCCCTCCTCACCTCATCCATAGAGTGGTTATAGCACAGTCCCCCTCCTCACCTCATCCATAAAGTGGTTATAGCACAGCACCCCTCCTCACCTTATCCATAGAGTGGTTATAGCACAGCCCCACTCCTCACCTCATCCATAAAGTGGTTATAGCACAGCCCCCTCCTCACCTCATCCATAGAGTGGTTATAGCACAGCCCCCCTCCTCACCTCATCCATAGAGTGGTTATAGCACAGCCCTTCTCCTCATCTCATCCATAGAGTGGTTATAGCACAGCCCCCTCCTCACCTCATCCATAGAGTGATTATAACACAGCCCCCTACTCATCTCATCCATAGAGTGGTTATAGCACAGTCCCCCTCCTCACCTCATCCATAAAGTGGTTATAGCACAGCACCCCTCCTCACCTTATCCATAGAGTGGTTATAGCACAGCCCCACTCCTCACCTCATCCATAAAGTGGTTATAGCACAGCCCCCTCCTCACCTCATCCATAGAGTGGTTATAGCACAGCCCCCCTCCTCACCTCATCCATAGAGTGGTTATAGCACAGCCCCCTCCTCACCTCATCCATAGAGTGGTTATAGCACAGTCCCCTCCTCACCTCATCCATAGAGTGATTAAAGCCCAGCCCCCCTCCTCACCTCATCCATAGAGTGGTTACGACACAGCCCCCTCCTCATCTCATCCATAGAGTGGTTATAGCACAGCCCCCTCCTCACCTCATCCATAGAGTGGTTATAGCACAGTCCCCTCCTCACCTCATCCATAGAGTGATTATAGCACAGCCCCCTCCTCACCTCATCCATAGAGTGGTTATAGCACATCCCCCCTCCTCACCTCATCCATAGAGTGATTATAGCACAGCCCCCCTCCTCACCTCATCCATAGAGTGATTATAGCACAGCCCCCCTCCTCATCTCATCCATAGAGTGATTATAGCACAGTCCCCTCCTCACCTCATCCATAGAGTGATTATAGCACAGCCCCCCTCCTCACCTTATCCATAGAGTGGTTATAGCACAGCCCCCTCCTCACCTCATCCATAGAGTGGTTATAGCACAGCCCCCCTCCTCACCTCATCCATAGAGTGGTTATAGCACAGCCCCCTCCTCATCTCATCCATAGAGTGGTTATAGCACAGTCCCCCTCCTCACCTCATCCATAGAGTGGTTATAACACAGCACCCCTCCTCACCTCATCCATAGAGTGGTTATAACACAGCACCCCTCCTCACCTCATCCATAGAGTGGTTATAGCACAGCCCCCCTTCTCACCTCATCCATGGAGTGATTATAGCACAGCCCCCTCCTCACCTCATCCATAGAGTGGTTATAACACAGCACCCCTCCTCACCTCATCCATGGAGTGGTTATAGCACATCCCCCCTCCTCACCTCATCCATGGTAGTGATTATAGCACAGTCCCCATCCTCACCTCATCCATAGAGTGGTTATAGCACAGCCCCCTCCTCACCTCATCCATGGTAGCGATTATAGCACAGTCCCCATCCTCACCTCATCCATAGAGTGGTTATAGCACAGCCCCTTCCTCACCTCATCCATAGAGTGGTTATAACACAGCCCCCTCCTCACCTCATCCATAGAGTGGTTATAGCACAGTCCCCCTCCTCACCTCATCCATAGAGTGGTTATAGCACAGTCCCCCTCCTCACCTCATCCATAGAGTGATTATAGCACAGTCCCTCTCCTCACCTCATCCATAGAGTGGTTATAGCACAGCCCCCTCCTCACCTCATCCATAGAGTGGTTATAGCACAGCCCCCTCCTCACCTCATCCATACAGTGGTTATAGCACAGTCCCCTCCTCACCTCATCCATAGAGTGGTTATAGCACAGTCCCCTCCTCACCTCATCCATAGAGTGGTTATAGCACAGTCCCCCTCCTCACCTCATCCATAGAGTGGTTATAGCACAGTCCCCCTCCTCACCTCATCCATAGAGTGGTTATAGCACAGCCCCCTCCTCACCTCATCCATAGAGTGGTTATAGCACAGCCCCCCTCCTCACCTCATCCATCGAGTGATTATAGCACCCCCCCTCCCCCCCTCACCTCATCCATAGAGTGGTTATAGCACAGTCCCCCTCCTCACCTCTTTAATTGAGTGGTGCTTTGTGTAATCAGAGGAAGACAACGATTTCTGATGGCTTTTTCCTTCATAGAAACGGTTTTCATCTATCAGTTTCTGTACATCATTTATCATCACCCTAGAAATGAACATAACAAATAAAACATGATGAAAATAAACCCAGTGTCATAGAATATTTCCTGTATACTACATATTATTGGTGTCCTGTTATTATAAACATGTTACCAATGAACATTCAGTTAGCATCGATGTCAGGGGAACAAATGTGGAAATGTACAGCAAGTTTAGGCTTGTTACCCGCTGCAGTTTGGAACAATAGTCACTACAGGGTAAATTATACAAAAGATCCATCAAGATTTACTAAAGATCGGTACTGCAGGAATCCAAACTCATGGGGATTGCCATGGATTCACAGAGGGTTCAAAATACAACATTTACTAAAAGTCGGTCTGGGCTCCTTAAATAGCCATCAATCTTCAGCGTTTTTGAAACCCCTATCCTTCTGCAAACCCCATGCGATGTAAAGAGACTGCACTGGTCTGTAGATTTCCTGTAGGCTTAAAGAGTAGTCCAGTAGGTCAAGACCTTGAGAAAGACTTAGCATAGAAAGAGTTTTTCTGGCCATACTAAATTATTGGGGGGTTTACTCGTTGGAGTCAAGTCGTGGTTTGGAATTCTAACTGTTGTCTGCATGTTTGTATGCATTTTATCCCGGAACGCCAGGAGGCTCGGGTGCCAGAGGATACTGCCACTTCTGGATCTCTAAGTGTTGGCATGTATCACCACCACCGGAGCAGTTTCTCCGTCTGACTACAGCCTATGCATGTTTGGGAACACCGCCGCTTCCACTGACAAGCCTGTGACATTTCAAAAGCACGCCCCATGAGACAGACAATTTTTGCATTCAGTTATAGCAACCACCCAGTCACCAACCAGAATACTCATCACTTTCCTGAACAATTGTGACACCATCTTTCTGCATACACTCCGTGTAACCATAAGGTCCAAAGAGTGGATGATACAGCAATACAGTATGTGACAGAAAAGCTGCACTAAAGCATCCACCAGGTCACACAGTGACATCAGATTAGTCAGACCCTTTATGCTCAGTGCTCGGTATAGTGTTAGATGGTTTCTGTATGGTAAACTATTGCGTCATCTACCGTATTGGGCAGCAGCACATGCTGTTCCATAGACTTACTTTACTAGAATATCTTTTTGAAGAAATATTCGTTTCAATTTCGGCAAAAGGTAAGAAGGCACCTGTACATGCACCTCTCTACCCGGGGTGACGTTCTCTACATCGCTTGGTTTCCATAGATCCAGCTGCAATGGAAAATAACGTCATGTACAGTATTACTAATGAGGAAACATTGTTGCAAACACATCATGCTATACATCATGCTATACATCATGCTATACATCGTGCTATACATCGTGCTATACATCGTGCTATACATCGTGCTATACATCGTGCTATACATTGTGCTATACATCGTGCTATACATCATGCTATACATCATGCTATACATCGTGCTATACATCGTGCTATACATCGTGCTATATGGAAAAACCACTCTATGCTGGTTGAAACAGCTGTCAGGTATGCCACATATGATTTTACTCAGGATATCGGTCACTAGAATAGTCCCATTTTAGGGCCAAATTCCAGGCTTGGACTGGCCCACAGGGGTAAAGGGAAAAATAACGGTGGGCCCTACTGCCTGGGGGCCCACCTCCTGATCTAAGGATCAGGTTCCAGACTGTGCACTTGAATTATACATCATACATATGTTACCTTATACTGGACTATGGTGTATTTTCTACAGTGCATTGCTGTTATTAATCTGTTATTACTCTGGTACATTATCATGCATGCAGCAGCTGAATTTATTGTATATATGAAGGGGCCCAGACGTTGCACTCTCTAATGGTTAGTCAAACCAATGAGGTGGCAGGCCACACCCCCTCGCACACTGGCCACACCCCTAACATGGTCCCCTACCACTGCATTCCCCCGGTGGGCCCTACATTCCCCAGTCCGACACTGCCTAATTCAGACCTGACCATAGGTGGGCTAAATTTAGCACATCTACGATCATTTTCTCAGGCATGTGGGGGTACGCCCAGCACAGGGCTAGTCCGCCCTGCATGTCTGGCTCTGCCCCCCCCCCCCCCCCACACACACACACACGGGTGCGAAAGCATTGCATGGCGGCGATGGCTTCGCACCCGGCGAGTAGCTCCCTGCCTGGGCAGCTAGTGCACAACCTAGCTGTGCTGGCAGGCGGCTACCCGCCACGTCCCGGGTCGCAGCGGCTGCGTGTGATGTCATGTAGCTGCAGCGGCCAGCCCCCGCAAGGTCCGGACACGCCTATGTTGTCTGGTCCATGCCCTGCCAATCGCGTTCTAATGCCATTGGCACCCCCTTCTCGCCCCGTCGCCCGCCTCTGCCTGTCAATCAGGCAGAGGCGATTGCAGCCCTGAGATGCTTTTAGCATCTCACTGGGCTCCCGGGATGCGCACGCGCAGTGTGCCGCTGCGTGTGCGCACTTCACAAGAGGATTCAGACTGCGATCGCTGCCGCTGCAGCAGTCAGTCGGAATTAGGCCCTTAGCCTCATGGTGCTGGTAGATGATGTATTTGTTATAGCTCTGTGCCATAACAATTATTCTTATATTTCAATAGCTATTTGAAGCACACCCACACTAGGGAAACTACCGTACACCCACAACACTTTTTGCCATTTTTCCGTTGCATGCACTGGCTGAAAAGCCGGGCCACCTGCTTGAGTCTGCCCCCTAGGCAAAAAGTTGCCAGCCAGCCCCTGGGTGACACAAAGTGTGGGGTCCCCCTGCCATAATGCAACCAGCCCTCGATAAACAGCAAGCGGAATGCATGTGACCAGTGCCGTTTCTAGCACTGCACGGGGCACCCGCCGCGGCACTTTCCCCCTGCCCCTACTGCTCCTCCAAGACATAGTACTCTGTCCAGGGGGCGGAGTTTTGCGGAATGACGCGTTTGCATCGTGATGTTATGGCGCAACGTGTCATTTCTCAGAAACTCCGCCTCCCGAGTGGAGTTATATGACAGCGAGGAGTGGGGAGCGAGGGAGCGAGCAGGCAGCTTCAGGACTCAGCTAGCAGGTTGGAGCGGGAGCTGTACACACATGCACAGCACCACTGGCTACTAGCGTTACATACCCCCTAGCAACTAGCATTACACAGCCCTGTAAACTAGCATTACCCCTGGAAACTAGCATTACACACCCCTGGCAACAAGCATTACACAGCCCTGGCAACTAACATTACCCCTGGCAACTAGCATTACACAGCCCTAGCAACTAGCATTACCCTTGGCAACTAACATTACACTCCCCTGGCAACTAGCATTACACAGCCCTGGAAACTAGCATTACCCCTGGCAACTAGCATTACACAGACCTGGCAACTCACATTACCCCTGTCAAATAGCATTACCCCTGGCAACTAGCATTACACAGCCCTGGAAACTAGCATTACCCCTGGCAACTAGCATTACACAACCCTGGAAACTAGCATTACCCCTGGCAACTAACATTACACAGCCCTGGAAACTAACATTACCCCTGGCAACTAGCATTACACAGCCCTGGCAACTAACATTACCCCTGGCAACTAGCATTACACAGCCCTGGCAACTAACATTACCCCTGGTAACTAGCATTACACAGCCCTGGAAACTAGTATTACCCCTGGCAACTAGCATTACACAGCCCTGTCAACTAGCATTACACAGCCCTGGAAACTAGCATTACCCCTGGCAACTAGCATTACACAGCCCTGGCAACTAGCATTACCCCTGGTAACTAGCATTACACAGCCCTGGAAACTAGTATTACCCCTGGCAAATAGCATTACACAGCCCTGTCAACTAGCATTACACAGCCCTAGCAACTAACATTACCCCTGGCAACTAGCATTACACAGCCCTAGCAACTAGCATTACCCTTGGCAACTAGCATTACACAGCCCTGGCAACTAGCATTACACAGCCCTAGCAACTAGCATTACCCTTGGCAACTAGCATTACACTCCCCTGGCAACCAGCATTACACAGCCCTGGAAACTAACATTACCCCTGGCAACTAGCATTACACAGACCTGGAAACTATCATTACCCCTGGCAAATAGCATTACACAGCCCTGGAAACTAGCATTACACAGCCATGGCAACTAACATTACCCCTGTCAAATAGCATTACCCCTGGCAACTAGCATTACACAGACCTGGCAACTAACATTACACAGCCCTGGAAACTAGCATTACCCCTGGCAACTAGCATTACACAGCCCTGGCAACTAGCATTACCCCTGGCAACTAGCATTACACAGCCCTGGAAACTAGCATTACCCCTGGCAACTAGCATTACACAGCCCTGGAAACTAGCATTACCCCTGGCAACTAGCATTACACAGCCCTGGAAACTAGCATTACCCCTGGCAACTAACATTACACAGCCCTGGAAACTAGCATTACCCCTGGCAACTAGCATTACACAGCCCTGGCAACTAACATTACCCCTGGAAACTAGCATTACACAGCCCTGGCAACTAACATTACCCCTGGCAACTAGCATTGCACAGCCCTGGCAACTAGCATTACACAGCCCTGGCAACTAGCATTACCCCTGGTAACTAGCATTACACAGCCCTTGAAACTAGTATTACCCCTGGCAACTAACATTATATTCCCCTGGCAACTAACATTACCCCTGGCAACTAGCATTACACAGCCCTGGCAACTAGCAATACACTACCCTGGCAACTAGCATTACACACAGTAGTGGATCTTGACACCGGCAAGCAGGACCTTTGCCCGGGGCGCCGCCTTGTGGAGGGCGCCACACCATGGCAAGATCCGCTACTGCCCCAGCTGCCCGCCGCTACTGCCCCCAGCTGCCCGCTGCGAAGGGAACTAGACGCGTAGTGTCTAGTTTCCCTTCGTGGAGAGGACCTTTTGCGGCGCTACTCTACTGAACAAGGGGCGTAAACTGACCACTCCCCCTGCATGCAGCCACGCCCCCTATTTCCCGCCCGGGGCGCAAAAAGCGCTAGTACCAGCCCTGATTACACAGTCCTGGCAACTAGCATTACACAGCCCTGGCAACTAACATTACCCCTGGCAACTAGCATTACACAGCCCTAGCAACTAGCATTACCCTTGGCAACTAGCATTACACTCCCCTGGCAACTAGCATTACACAGCCCTGGAAACTAGCATTACCCCTGGCAACTACCATTACACAGCCCTGGCAACTAACATTACACAGCCCTGGCAACTACCATTACACAGCCCTGGCAACTACCATTACACAGCCCTGGAAACTAACATTACCCCTGTCAAATAGCATTACCCCTGGCAACTAGCATTACACAACCCTGGCAACTAGCATTAGCCCTGGCAACTAACATTACACAGCCCTGGAAACTAGCATTACCCCTGGCAACTAGCATTACACAGCCCTGGAAACTAGCATTACCCCTGGCAACCAGCATTACACAGCCCTGGAAACTAGCATTACCCCTGGCAACTAGCATTACACAGACCTGGCAACTAACATTAACCCTGGCAACTAGCATTATCCCTGGCAACTAGCATTACACAGCCCTGGCAACTAACATTAACCCTGGCAACTAGTATTACACAGCCCTGGCAACTAGCATTTCACAGCCCTGGCAACTAGCTTTACCCCTGGCAACTGGCATTACACAGCCCTGGAAACTAGTATTACCCCTGGCAACTAGCAATATATTCCCCTGGCAACTAACATTACCCCTGGCAGCTAGCATTACACAGCCCTGGCAACTAGCATTACCCCTGGCAACTAGCACTACACACCCCTGGCAACTAACATTACCCCTGGCAACTAGCATTACACAGCCCTGGCAACTAACATTACCCCTGGTAACTAGCATTACACAGCCCTGGAAACTAGTATTACCCCTGGCAACTAGCATTATATTCCCCTGGCAACTAACATTACCCCTGGCAACTAGCATTACACAGCCCTGGCAACTAGCATTACCCCTGGCAACTAGCATTATATTCCCCTGGCAACTAACATTACTCCTGGCAACTAGCATTACACTCCCCTGGCAACTATCATTACCCCTGGCAACTAGCATTAACCCTGGCAACTAGCATTACACACCCCAGGCAACTAACATTACCCCTGGCAACTAGCATTACACAGCCCTGACAGCTAGCATTACCCCTGGCAACTAGCATTATATTCCCCTGGCAACTAGCATTACTCCTGGCAACTAGCATTACACAGTCCTGGCAACTAGCATTACCCCTGGCAACTAGCATTACACTCCCCTGGCAACTAGCATTACACAGTCCTGGCAACTAGCATTACACACCCCTGGCAACTAGCATTACACAGCCCTGGCAACTAGCATTACCCCTGGCAACTAGCATTACACTCCCCTGGCAACTAGCATTACACAGCCCTGGCAACTAGCATTACCCCTGGCAACTAGCATTACACTCCCCTGGCAACTAGCATTACACAGTCCTGGCAACTAGCATTACACACCCCTGGCAACTAGCATTACACTCCCCTGGCAACTATCA